>NC_046222.1:118347946-118452295 GCF_009819885.2 Catharus ustulatus
TGCTGCAGGATTTGGCATTTTCCTGTGCTGAATTCCCAGAGATTGCTGTTGGCCCATTTCTCCTGCCTGTTGGTGTCCCCCTGAGTGGTCACACAGCCATCTGGTGTATCAGCTTGTCCTTCAGCTCTGTACCAGAGACGGCTTTTTTGGTAGTGGTGGTTTCAAGCCCAGGAGCTGCTCAGGTGATGGATTGTGTTAAAAATGCAGTTGTGCAGCAGATTGTGAGTCTGTCTTGTTGCAGTTCAGGTATTTTTGACTCGTCAGAAGTTTAGGTCTTGGTCCATGGTATGTTCCAGTTGGTCAGCAGATGTGTTGCTGTTGGTTTTTATCTTTAGTCTGTAAGCTTGGGTCATTTTAGATGAGAGGCAGATTAGATTAAGGCAGAATGTGAGGCCAGCCACTAGAAAACCTGGCAGTGATTGCAGTGTGGCTGTGCAAATTACACGGTGTTTTCCCAGGTGTCCTCATCACTGGAAATGCAGAATGGCAGGGTGTGAAAGGCTGGCTTGTAGAAGTTCAGATTACACTTCTTAGCAGTGACTTGTGGCAAAGATGTTTCACTGTAGGCTGCAGTGGTAGAAATGCAGCAAATTCAGTCCCCCCTGCAATAGCCAGTGGCCTGTGGCAGAGGAGGATGGTTGAACCCAGAGCAATAATAACTTAAATTGCTGCAGCTAAATCTGTCAGTGTTCATCTCTGGTGCATGTGCTAGCAGGGAGCCTGTCAGGCAGTCATTAGCTTTGCAAATTCACATTTAGTGCTTGCTGCTCACAGCCTTCTCTATGTAAAATATCTCAAAGTCCTCAGATTTTCTTGGTAGTCTTTGGAGAAACTTGCCTGCTTGCTTAAAAAAAAAATTGTTCAAAATCCAAACAAGCTGAGAAATTGAAATGGCCATTTAGTCTTTGGAGAAATTTGCCTGCTTGCTTAAAAAAAATTGTTCAAAATCCAAACAAGCTGAGAAATTGAAATGACCATTTAGAGCACTGTGATTTCTGTAGCCATCCTTTACAGTTATCACTGTGTTTGAAAATGTTACCTAAGATGCCTTTAAAGTTCACAGAAGTCCCTTTAATCATAAGCATATGGTTATTGAATGTTTTGGGCTGTACTGTGCTCTTTTCCATCCTGAGCTGTGTTTGCAGTTCTTTTAGTTGAAATGTTATCTGTATTTTTCTCTGTTAGAATTCTTGTTGCAATTTTAATCAGCTCAATATATTTTACTCCAAAATATTTTATTTGGGATGTAGATTTGCTATATTTTATATAGCAGATACGATGGGTTTGAGCATTACTCTTTTTGATATTAAAAAAATATATAAAAGCATGTTTATATCATTCAACCAAAAACCTGCATCTGTTACTGTGATTGAGAGCTCATAGTTCCTAATGTTGTGGGATTTGATGAGTAATACTGCTCCATGATATAGCAGTCTGTCACTATCTGTTACCAAGATAAATTTCATAAAAAAGAGAAAAAAGACACTTTAGGGAGCCTATTTTGTCATCTTTTGAATATTAAGTCTTACTGTAATGTTCATTTCCAAGTGACATTGCTACACATACTACATTCATAAAAATTAACAGCTTAACAGCTTTTTTTTTTTAATTTGGATCATGTATGGGTTCTTTCTAGTAGAAGTATGAAAATAGCTTCAGTGTATGGTGTTAGGATGAGTGCACTGCAAATAGACATAATAGAAACTATTAGAAACTTTAAGTTTTTTTGTTGAAGTTTAACTGATCTCCCTCCAAAATGGGAATGTAGCTTTCTTGAGAAAGTAATGGGAAGTGTTTCACCCTAGTGAAATGTTGCATTTTGGTGTGTTGAGTGTGCTGTTGTAGGACAGAGCTGCAGTTAATGTTCGGTAGCAATACATTTATCATTTTAGCTCCAGAGTCTGTCAGCCAGCAAGTCCTTGTGTTTGTGCTCTGTGATGGAGGTGTAGTATTCCTAGTGATACTTCATTTCCAAGATAGAGGGCTCATAAAGGTGTTTCACTTGGGTTCTTACAGTCAGTACCAGGTTCACATAATCATAATTTTTCAAGGGAGGTAAGCTAATATTTTGTCTCGTGTAGTTTGCAGACAGCTCAAAAGGTGTTAGATGTGTTTGGTTTTTTTTTCCCCTTTCTTTCATACAGAGTAGAGATTGAGAGCTCCCTCTTCAGCCTGTCTGCACCTTCATTCAGTAAGGCAGAGGACTTAAAAGCTGGATGATAAAGGAAGATGGGCAGTGGGAAAAGTGGAGGAGAGACTTGTTTTTTTAGCAGTTCTGAAGTCAAGAAATGCATCAGTCTGGACTGCTTTAGCAGGTTTAGGGACAGGATTTCTTCTAGGCAAACAATGCTTTCTGGAAACTCTGCACATATCTGCTAATAATAGTGAGATTCTGAGAAATAACAGGTAACTCACCTGTGCTAGAGCTGGTTACCTGTTAGTTCATACTAATAAAAATTATAACTATATAATATATGAATAGTGGGTATTTTTCCCCCATTCTAATGTTTATATTCATAAAGCTGAAGACAGGGATTTCCCAGTCTTTTTACTGAGTAGCTGATTAACCCTTGCTTTGTTCTTAGATGTGCAGGCATACACATGACAGCTCTGGAGCAGAGTTTTGGGCAGAACATCCTTGTTGCAGGTGTTATGTGCATGACTGACATAGAGAAAAAGTGTCTGGGAGGGAGAATTTTAAAAGATAATCTGCTCAAAGCCCTGCTGATTGGAAAAAAACATCATATGTAGTAAAATGGAAGGTATTTATATGCTAATATATCAGATACTGTGAACTTCAATACTGCATGCTGACCTTTATTTTAACACACTCTTTGATAATGCAAAAAAAAGGAATTGAAAGTACTTCCTGTAGTACTGATTATATTTAGGTGCTGTCTCTGTAAGTGGCATCTTGAGGCTCAGATATTTGTGACCAAAAGTGTTGATTTTTAGAATTACTGTAAAAATTGCAGAAAAGCTACCCACAGTAGAAAACATGAAAATAATTGATCTTTTTCTTTAAAAAACAAAAAACCCAAAAAACAAACAAAAAATCCCTAAAACAAAAACAACAAAAAACAACAGAAAGATCAAAAAAACCCCCAAACAACAACAAAGAAACTCTAAAACACAACAGGAAAAAAGGACCAGACAAGACCCCAGACACCTCTGCTAGAATAAGCTTAATGCACAGGGAGAGGGGAGTTGTCCTGTGGAATTAGATTTTATGTATTGGAGCTGCACTGCATTGGGCAGTGTGTGTCAATTGTTACACACATACCTTTATTTTATTTGATATGTTCAGAAGGACATTTTGGCTTAATCTCTAATATGGACAATTATATTCTGTTATCTTCTGGCATATTCTTGCTATGTGACAATAGTAATTTGATACAATCTGTTACCCTGTTGTATGATGGTATTCTCCAGGCAAGAATAGACATTTTGACAGGTAGGAACAGGTGGATGTGACTTGGATTTTTTTCATGGCTGGAGCATTAGATGCATCATTTTTATTTTCTTCCTCATTCTTCTGCATTTGGCTCTGTTTACTATAGGCTTACTTCAAAAGCAGGGTGTTTATATTCTTTGTAAGTCTCACTGAAGTCCTCAGATGTCTATTTGTTAAATTATTCTTTCCTTCAGATGCTTTCAGGTTTAAAAGAAGTCTTGCCTGAAAGAGCCAGTATTGCATCTTTCAGACCCTACAAGTTTATTTGTGTTTAGAACACAAAAGACCTGGAATCAGTAGCAGTTTGGGATTAAGTAGTGCACAAGAGTTGATTCACAAGGTAACTACAATTGACCTACTGCGGGAGAGTGAACTGCAGGATAATGAAGTTCCTCATCACACAGGAGGGGTTTTATCAGGAAGCAGCATGGTAATGCTGACCACCAAAAAGTGACCTGGTAATGTTGTGTGTTGTTTAAGAACAAAGGGGCATCAGAAGTATGGAAATCTGGTGGATTTTAAAGTGAAAGCAGTTTATTACAACAGGCATTCATGGTTTTGCATCACAATAAAATAAAATCAGAGTTAGACAAAAATAAACGCTGAGAGACTGTCATTTTGCCTTACATAAACAAGCGTTGTCTTAATAAAAGCTGCTCAAGTGAAGCCATTAGGTGAAAGGAGATGCTTTGTATCATAAAATGCAAAACACATGCCAAGGAGAAAACTCCGTTTGATTCCTCTTTTATTACGTGTGAATAGGTTGTCTGCTCTGTAGGAACAGACTTGGTAAATGCTTTGTTTTGCCAAAGACTAAAGTGAGCACTTAAGTAGGGCAAGATAATTGCAGAGGCTGAAAAGTTTCTTTATATCCATCTTCCTTGGTTCGAATGTTGAGGAAATATTTAACAGAGCCCCATTCTGTTGGTGGGGTGAAATGAGGTTGCTGAGGAGGCTGAGAAGGGGTCAGACATAGGGTGCTGGCACAGCAATTGATACTTGCACAAGGAGCTTCCCTTGAAGGGCCAGACAATGTCACTGAAAAGCCACAAGGAATTGAGAAATGCAGGAGCTGAGCTATTGACTCAGATATGCAAATCTCATTAAGATGCTGTTCTGGAGAACAGTGGGGTGGCAAATGTGCTCATCTTGTTAAACTGCTGCTGGAGTGTAGGGATGAAAAGGAATTGAGGAGGTGATTCTGGGAAGTGTGATTTGGTTAGTCTTCCTTACCAATAAAACTGGTTGCAACAGTAAATTTTAAGGTGGTTGTAAACCAGCTAAATTATGTTTGATAAACTGTTTACACAGTAAAGTAAAATTCTTTAAGTCTCTGAGTAAATTAACAAATAAAAGAACGCACTAATAGATTAATTATCCTTCTGAGATTCCTAGAGAAAATCTCCTCTTAAGGTCATTTGAAAAAAACAAACAAACAAAAAGAAAAAAAGAGCAGCCATAAAACAACAAAAAAACAACACAACTCCAAGTAATTTCTGAGCATAAGTGAAAACCGTGTAATTAAAACAGAAAATATGCTAAGAATAACTGCTCTGAGTTTGTTATTAGAAAAGCCGATTGTTAGAGGGGGGAAAAAAGAAGAGTATGCTGCTTGGGCTGGTTGTGTATCAGGTTTCCTTAAAGAGACTGTTATCAAAAGCTCTTTTCTGTGCTCTTAGAAATGTAAGTATCTTTTCCCTGTGAGCAATCTTTCTGAAAGGAGAATTAATGAAACATTATCACAAGACTTGAGATTTAACACTCGAGGTGTTTATTTCTACTGAAGTGAAGCCAGCTGATTTCCCACTCAGTGTTTCAACTGGTGCATCTCATTAACATCCAGAGTAGGGATAAAAACCCAGTAACCAGCTCAGTTAAGAGAGTCTAGCAGTTGTCCTTTCTACACTGGTCTGAGGTCAGGTCCTTTGTTTAAGCAGTGTAGAGAAGCTCCTGAGTTGACTTGTATTGTTTCTCATAAAAGAAGTAAGAATTATCTTGGTTTTTATTTTTTGCCCTCATTATTTATTAAAGTTCACAGCCTTGAAAGAACAGGAAAAGGTCCAAACAAAACTTAGAGCTCCTCAGACAGTTCTGAAGAGCCCAGCTGGGTAACTGGACAACTTTGTGTCAGCTGGAAGTTGTCCTTGTCATTTTTATGGTGATACATGGAGAGACTCATTTGACAACTCTGAAGCATTTCTGAACTTGAAAGCTTTGCCAATTTGACATGATTGGGGAAGGCAACTGAGAGGTGTGGGTTTGACTGTAATGTGTATCAAAAGGGGCTAATAAGGCCATTTTATAGTTGTTTTTTTTTCTTGGTGTTGAGAGAGGAAAAGTGACAGGAGAGATGAGCTGCCTCTCAGGGGGCCTTGTAAATTGATAAAAATACAGGAGAGCAGACAGGGATTGTTCCATGGAAGGAGTGATAAGACATTGGAATGGGCTGCCCAGGGAGCTCAGTGGAGTCCCCATCCCTGGAGGTGTTTAGGGAACAGCTGGAGGTGGCATGCAGTGCCATGGTCAAGTTGACAAAGTTGTGTTTGGTCACAGGTTGGACTCCATGATCACAGAGGTCTTTTCTACCCTTAATGACTTGTTGATTCTGTGAAGGTGGTCTGGGCTAAAGAGTCTGGGAAAGGGTCTGATAAATGGCCAGCATTTACACAAGGGCAGTAAATCCATTTCCTGAGGAGGAGTGGGAAGGGCAGTGCAGGGCAGACTTCTCCTTGCTCCAAGTGCTCTTTTGGGGCCTGGGTCAGAAGAAATTTGTTCTGTCCTTACTGAAGGTGCTGCTCCTGAGCCTGGTCTGGCAAGTCAGTGAATCACTAGTTCGAGAGCTCCATGGTCCACAGGAAAAAGAACCTGAATCTATTTGAGAGGAAGTACTTTGTGGAGGAAGGACCAGGATTAAATTAGTGTTTTGTTCTTAAAAACAGCAAAAGCAATGATTGTTTTATTGGGAGTTTTATTTACAAACAAAGGGCTTTTTTGGCTGCAAGACAGAATTGCTCAGTTCCTCTAAAGGCACGTTACATCTGGCGAGTGACCTTCACCATAGCAAAAGTTTTAAGAATAAAATTTGAAATACTGTGGTTTCACAAGGTAAACACTGCTTAGAATAAGAGATTCTGTTTTGTTCAAAAGGCAAATACTGAACTCTGCAGATGGGAAGCAGAATTATCTGGGAATTAAAAAAAAACCAAAACATGGGAAAATTTACAGTTCAGAGGGAAAGGCAAGTATATGAAAAAGTTTGGTGCCACTTGTTATAATGCTTTTCTTACATAAGACATTGATGTTATTCTGTTTGTCTTACAGCCTCAGAACAAGGTGATTAGCAAATGAAATAGAGAGGAAAGATGTAAAAGTCATTAAGAAAAGAAAAAAAGGAACATTACTTCTTACATAACATGTAATTAACCTATGAAATTCACTGCCAACCTGTACTATTGAGGTCAAAACCAGAACAGAATTCAAAAATAATTAGAAATACATTTGCATAATGAGAAAATCCACAGTTCTATTGTAGGATTTTCTGTAGTTTCATGAAAGATCTCTGGGAGTATTGCCAGCTAGTACCTGGTTGTGAAAGGCTGGGGTAGAGAATTGCATGATAAACAGGTTGTGTAATTATCTGGCATTACTTGCATTTAAGCATAATGTAAGCTTGACTTGACTTCTTTATATTCCCTTTTGAGAGCTCCTCTCTATCCCCTGGCTACAGAAGGAACTTGGGGAGGGGAAGCTCAGGGAGCCAAGCTGGGTGTTGTGTGTAACCACCTCCTTCCCAGGCTGCTGGGGATTGACAGGCGTTTTTCTGTGGTTTTGTAATAACTCAGAGTGAGAAAGCAACTGATTGTATCTGCTAATTGAGAAGGGTGGGTGGTTCTGGTTTGAACCAGGACTGCAGCAAGTGAGTGCTTGGCAGCCCAGTGCTGCAGCTGATTCCTTCTGCAGGCATGTTTCAAAAGTATCTTGTTCAGTCCTCTTTGCAGATCAATTAATTCTGATAGAATTGAGGTAGAGTGTCAAATAAATCCACAGTTCCTTGTGTGTTCATTTTAAATGTGATTTTTTTATTGGGGGAAGAGAGGGTATTAATTTTGTTCTTCTGAATAACTATAATCTCTTGAGCAGTGAATCCTCATTAATTGTCATACAGCTAATCCTCAAATAATAATTCACTTAGACTGCCTCCACAACAAAAATAACTGCTTAAGCACAAATGCTTGTGACTTACTCTGTTTTGACCTGTAAATTGTACCTAAAATCCAAATGTATAGATAACTGGAAGTTGTTTAGGAACTTTTTATTATCATCTCTCAAGTAGAAACAAAAAGAGCAAATATTTTTAAAAGTATTGAAGCGAAGAGTTCTAGAGAACACAGAAATTATGTTTGGAAGAGGAAAACCTGTAGACAAAAACAAAAAGAGAATAAAAAAAATAATGTCTGCACGGAAGTATTAGCATGGTCAATAAGGTGAGAGTCTTCAGTAAATATTTTTGTTCTGTGCTTGGGAAAAAGGCAGATAAAATGTTCTCATCATGGAATGTACTTTATTTTCAAGGAGAAGGTTAAACAGCAGTTACAGTTAAATTTGGCATTTTTAAGTCAGAGGCCCAGATAACATACATCCATGAACTCTGAAAGGGCAAGCCAGAGAACTGTTTATAATTCATATAGATTTTTTAATAGTTCTTGGAAAACAGGAAAAGTTCCAGAGGACTTGAAGAGCACACTTCCTGAGAAACAGACGTAATTCTCTCAGTCTGACATAAGGGTTGAGTGAAATAATAAAAATGTTGAGGTGATTAATTTAATAAACTTAAAGAATGATAATTATTGGTAATGATTCTTGGTTCTGGGAAAATAAGTTTTATCCTGTTAACTTTAATAAGGTAGAGTTTTTATAATAAAATAGAGTTAAATTTGGTATAACTGTGTAACTTTAAATCTGCGTGATTTTTTTTTTTTTTTTTGGTCTGGTGGGATGATGCAGAATCAATCCTGTATCTGAAAAGTTCCTGGCAGCTGCCTGATAAGTGTTCTGTGGGTGACTGTTGAAACTGTGTCACACCTGGGCTTCTGGTCAGCTGTGTGTTTAGGTACAGTCTTATCTAAGACTGAAGGCTGAAAACTGTCTCTTAAAAACTGTGGGAATGTATCCTAAAAACAGTAAAATATAATTAAAAGCAGTGCTCTAATGGATGTGATGATTGCTTATTGAAGAGATCCCATGACTACATGAAATAATCCCCAGCACCAGTGTCAGGACAAGAGGACATGGTCTTAAGCTGTGCCAGGGGATGGTTTAGGCTGGACATCTGAAGTTTCTTCACAGAAGGGATGATGAGACATTGGAATGGGCTGCCCTGGGAGGTGCAGTCACTGTCCCTGAGGTGTTTAAGGAAAGGCTGGAATGTCCCTCAGTGCCATGGTCTGGGTGACACAGTGGTCACTGGTCATGGATTGGACTTGGTGATCCCAAAGGTCTTTTCCAAATTATTTAATTGAGTAATTTCTGTGAAGTTAAGGCAGCAGTTTCATCCTTAGTGGTTGATGTTCTCCTGAGCATGGACCAAATTTCAGTTTGGTCCTTGGGTGAAGCACTTCCATGAGTTGTTGCTGTCACCCCAGAGCCATTTGCTGTGGCTGTGGCTCAGGACAGGCTGCACATCACTGTGCACATCACTGTGCACCCCTGCCCTTGCCCCTCTGAGCCTGACAGCTGCTCCTGCCTTCTCTCCCCACTCTGGGGGAAAGAAGGATATTGTCTGTGCACAGACCATGACAAGCTGGTTTCCTCTGGAAGTCAGTTTAAACGAAAGACCTTGTGCTTCTTTTCATTCCTTCATCACAGATGACTGGGTATCCAGTTTCTTTTGGGGGCATAAATCAGGCTTGTTTTGTCTTGAGCAGTGCATTTGGTGCCCCATTCAGCCACTATGAAATCCTCTCACAAAAACTGCACTCTTGAAACTCAGATATGTGGGATTTTCAGCGCAGTTGCTGTGGTCAAAAAGGGTCTTTCACTTTCCTTGCACTGGCTGTAAGGAATTCTGTATTTCCAGAAGTGGAGAGGCTGGCAGTGGATAGTCACACCATGGTAGCAAATATTTTTAGTATTTCTGTAGTGTTTTTTATAATTTCTATTTCTCTGTTTGGCACACTAACAATTACAGAATTATTCTTTAATGGCTCTCTTGCCTTGTTATTAATAGTAAGATACTCTGATTCATAGCTAAAAAAAAAAGATGATAGGAAAAAAATTGATAGAGTGAAGCTAGTCTGTTACAGACAACTTTAAATATTCTCCCCATCTGTTTCCTGTGCCACTTAAATTATGAATGTTTTGCTGTCTCAGCTTTACTTTTCTTTGTCCATTTTCCTCTTAAAATTTCCACATGGAGTTTTGGTAGCCTAATAGGAAATTATAGCATGCAATTGGTAATACCAGCTTAAAGTGCTGGATTTATGAGATATCTTTGTTCATCTGATTTTTTCCTTTGTGCTGGTTCTTTGCCTTTCTGCTCTGACTTTTCAGACCTGCAGTTTCTCTAAGTGTACAGAAGTTTCTCCTGTCTCCATTGTCACCTTTCCCTGAAACTTTCACTGTGCTTTCACTGTGATTACCTTGAGATTACCTGTGAGTGCAGCAGCTCAAGTTCCATTAGTTCTGAACATCTCTTTTTTTTCAAGTTCACTTTTTCTCGTTTTCTTAGAAATTTCCTTTCTGAGAACTGCTTATCAATGCAAACTGAATTTTGTCAAAGTTCTCTCATTTTTAATACTAGGCATGTGTTTTTCTTGGTTTTATTTCTCTGTTTGGTAATGCAGAGGTTATAGTAATGTCTGATACCTGCTGTTCAGATTCTAGATTCCCTTTGCACAGACGGTCTGCATCTCAGGTTCATGCAGCTGTGGTCAGTAAATTTCTGTGTGGTGGTGATGATTTTATATTACCATGTTATTTTTTGGTTCTTCTTTTGTTTGCTTTTGTTGGCTTTTTTTTTTGTGTATGTGGGGACAATGAAGCCTTTGCAATAACAACATCAGACATTAAGTGCTGGCCAGGGATTTTTTTGCCAAGTTGGATGATGACTAATCAACGCTTCTGCATCACTCTTTCACTTTCTTGGAAGTGAAATTCTGGCACTGGACTGTGCTAGCTGTGTGACAGGTGTACTTTGGAAGTGAAATTCTGGCACTGGACTGTGCTAGCTGTGTGACAGGTGTACTTTGGGCTGTGTGAGATGTTTGCCCATTTTGTTCAAAGTGTTTTTCATGTCAGTCTGTCTGATCTGATTTCAAGCCCCAAGTCCATCTTATGGGTTCTGCTAGCTTGATTTGAAGCTGTGATCTCGTGACCCAGTATCTGGCTGTACCATGTTTCTCAGTTTTTGAAAGAAATTTTTATCACTGGGAGTTTCATCTGATAAAAAGCTGTGTTTTCTGCTGAAGACTGTTCTTATTTTAAAAAAAAAAGTTAGTAACCAGTGAATTTTATGAAGCTACATGACTAAATTATACATTAGAAACATCCTGTTTTGTGGGATGTAACAACAGTGAATCAAAGGAGGTAGGAAGAAGGGTTTGGATAGTGTTTAGTGGGAAGAATATTGAAGTAGTTGAGTAATTTTTCACAAGAATGTTAGGGATGGTTTTGTCAGTACATTCCCAGTGATGGTGACTGGGTATTGACTACAGGCTAAGCTCAGAATGGAGACTTTTCAGGTCATCCATTACAGGAAAAGTTACTCATCCAGTGAGTCCTGAACACCTGGAAATCTCCAGGGAGAGGCTGCAAATACAGGCAGAGAGGTTCTCCAGGGAGTCACACAGGGGCATTGACACAGCAGCTCACTGGGGGTAGAGCCTCTCCCTTGCTGCTCCAAAAAACGGATTATGTAGCAGTGGCTCCTTCTGCTTCAAAATGTGTAAGGCAGGGAGGGGTAGGTGTGGCTGAATTCGTTGTCTGTACTGTAGCTGTAGTTGGTTTTTTGTGACTCAGCAGTTTTTTGGCTGAGACATTGTCATTTTCTGACTTTTGCTCTGCTACCTCAGCTCCTGTGGACTGATCTAAAATTCTTCTCCACTTGCAGTTGAAACCTTCTTTTCCTGTTAAATTTTATCAAATGTGTCATGTTTGCTTTTATTTAAAATGGCTATATTTTTAACTAATAGTGGTGATGTTGCAGATTCAGCAGTGGGAACAAGTTTGAATAATATCAAATCATACACAGAGAATTCTTGATTAAAATATACGAGCTTTATTTGCATCTTAAATTATGGTTTCTCCTTAATACAACATTATTCTGCATAAGAGATTACACTGATACACATTTATTTAATTTGCCAAGTATTGACAGAGACAGCTCTTGTTTCCTTTTAGGAATCTGGGTAAAAATGGCTTATCTAACAGTAGTATTCTATTGGATAAATGCCCACCTCCACGACCACCGCCTCCACCGTACCCTCCCTTGCCAAAGGACAAGCTGAATCCACCTACGCCTAGTATTTATGTAAGTAAATCTAGTGGCAGAAGTACATTGCTGCCTGTCTTTTGTAATTGTTTGGATATCTGAATTACATAATGTAATTATTTTAAAGATGTACTGTTCATCGTTGAGTTCTAATTACGGTGCTCTCCAGACTGGTATATAAGCAGGAGAATTGCTAACCTTAAAGAAAATTTTTAGACATAGTTTGACTCTTAAAGGACCTATAAATTAGGAATTTCAGTAAACAAAAAATACTTCAGATTTTTAATACTCAAAATGTTGGCAGAATAAGCAAAACAGTTCATTATAAACAATGCGCAGTATTTTAAAAATGTATGTACAATACTTTGGAAGTGACAGCTTGTGTATAAATGAGCAAACAATTAAACTAAACTCCCATAGCAGTCTGCTTCAAAACATAGTGAAGAAAAATGAATAAAAGTTGAGGTGATGTTAGGAACAAAATGTCACCAGGAAAAGGCAGGGTTTAGTTGAGTAGTATTTTCTTACGCAAGCATTACAACTTTTGTTCTGAAAATAAAGTTTCATAATAGCTTTATTGAGCTAACTTCCTTAGTTATAGAAGAATAAATTACAGGATATCCACTTCCTTAATAGCAGAAAAATAAATTACAGTATGTCCATAGAGGCAGTGTGAAAAATTCAAGTTTGCTTTGGTCACCTCAGTTTGGGGACCAGAAGAGGCCGACACTCGGGTCTGAGTGTGCTGAGAGCTGGGTTAGGCTGGATGCAATAATACTTCCAGGTGTTTTCCAGGTGTTGCACCCCAACTCATCTGCCTTATTAAAAGTCCATCTCAGCTTTGCTGAGTCCTCCCAGAGCTGGAAAGTCACCACAGTGCCACAGACCATGCAGTTGTGCCACTGTTTGGGAACTCTCTGTTGTGTTTTGTTTATTGCTAGAAATGCCTTCAGCGTTCTGAAGGGTTCATAGCAATTAAAAAAAAAATCAGGAGGGAGTCTATAGCATAAAATTGAGGTTATAGGTGCAGAGAAGCATAAGAAAAATCAAATCAACCTTTCTGGTTAACATGAGATATACCATGAGAGTAGTCTTTTAATTATACTGTTGTATACATTAGCTGTAAAATTAGCACTTTTTTACTTCTGAAAAGAAACTGTATTGCTCTTCAGAGAATTCTGTGGATTTAGGGAATGTACAAGGCTACTGTCAGATAACGAAATTAAGTTCAGGAAACCTGAGTTGCAAAGCTGAAGCAACCTGGGACTAATTCATGCCAAGAAACAAATTACAGTAACAAATTAATTTCAGGAACCCAGTATTTACCATAGAAAGAATTGTATGGTGTTACTGTTCATTCCCCACAGTGCAGGGAAATGCAGAAAATTCCTCTTTTCTTTCTGTTATTTCTCTTTTGTTCTACTATTCTTTCTTGTTTTACAAATAAGGAATCTAGATTGATCTGACATCTAATATTCCATTATAATTTTGCAGTTGGAAAATAAACGAGATGCTTTCTTTCCACCTTTACATCAATTTTGTACAAATCCAAACAACCCTGTTACTGTAATACGTGGCCTTGCTGGAGCGCTTAAATTAGGTAAATTTACCTTTTTTTTTTTGTTTTTTTTTTTGGATTTGGGAAGAAATGAATATTTTTTAAAGAGAAGTCTCTCAGTTCTTAGAAATGGATATTTTATTTCTGTAATACTGTTTTACCTGTATATTCCAAGTTGTTAGGGTAATTTGTCATTTCTCAGTTTGCTGTTGTTCTGATCTTGGTCATGTCAAAAAAAAAAACCCACCACAAATACAGCAGATTTTATTGAGCACAGAGGGGAGCTGAGCTGTGGATATGGAAGTTTATAGCTAGACATTTTCCTATAAAAAACTTAATGCATGTCTTTGTGTGTGGATCTAATGATCTGTAATTTGACTGTGTGCAATATTTTGAAGTCTGTAGATAGATAAACTATCACTGCTGGTAGGAAACATGTTTTATGATAGAAGTACGTTCATAAAGCTCTGCTCTGAAAAATACTTTGTTGGTAATAGAATTGAGCATTTTTTTAACCAAGGCATGTAAAATGTTTCTTATAAAATAGTCCATAGCTACCAAGTTTTTTCTAATTTTCTGCTGAATGTATGGAGAAAAGTTTTTTGGGTGTTAATAGTTAATGCTCAGGTGGGCAGTGTTGTGAAGACTAAGGGGTAAAAATGATTTGAGAGTAAACCTTTCAATAACTTCAGGCATTTTCCTGAATTTTTTTATTCTGTTTTAACCTTCATGTATTAATTTTATTGCTGTTAATTAGATCTAGGACTCTTCTCTACTAAGACATTGGTAGAAGCGAATAACGAACACATAGTAGAAGTAAGGACACAACTACTGCAGCCAGCAGATGAAAACTGGGACCCCACTGGAACAAAGAAAATCTGGCGTTGTGAAAGCAGTAGATCTCATACAACAATTGCTAAATATGCACAGTACCAGGCCTCCTCATTCCAGGAGTCTTTAAGGGTAAGTTAATTGCTACTATTCGAGTTTTACAATTCACAGACTGCATACTGACTCTGGAGCCAATTAATAATGGCTGTTGGAAAAAGCAGAAACTGCTGAGGAGAAAGAGCCATTTCCATTAGCATGAAGAGCACAGGTAAATTTTCAAAATCTGTTTTGGATAGAAGGTAAAATAGTGTATTGTGCTTCCCAAATGCTTTGTGTAAACTTCAGTTTAATAATGTAAAACTCACAGTTACTACATACTTTACAAGTCTGTTAGTTTAAGCTTTTGTATTATAATGTCAAAATTCACATGAAAATATTTAGAACTCGAGGCTTTTTTACAATTTGGATTGCTTCTAATTTTGCATGAAATTGAAATCAGATTTCTTTGTTCTTCCTACTGTCCTGAATTCATTTGGATCAGGTTTATTAGAAGTTTACACTAATACTGGCCTTTTGTTAGGTTCCAAACATAACAGCTCATATTTAGTTTAGAAGTTTTTAGGCTTATGTGACAGAGTGAAGTATTAGAAATAATATTTCCCCTTCCTGCCTTGGCAGAGGGGTTGGACTCCATGATCTCTAGACATCCCTTTCCAACCCTAACTATTCTCTTACTCTGGGATTCTGTGAAATGTGATTTTATTGGTATTTTGAACATTTTTTACTGAAGTTATGAGCACGTTCTTGAAACTGGCTATGGGCTCTCCTTGGAGGCTTAGGTTACCTGGTGTTGCAAAAAAATTGGGCTAAGGTTAGAGCTAAGACAAGAAGATAATTTTGGCCAGTTGTTTGTTGGAAAATAGGGAAAAGGTCAGTGTGGGGAATTGACTATTGCAGTTTTCACTGCCTTTACACAGAAATAGAAATTACTTCAGTAAGAGGGGGAAGAGAAATTTTAAATTTAAATTTTGTGCATTAGAGGAAAGGTTTAGAAACAAATTAATTGCTAGTTGAAGAGAACAGAAGGGAATCTAATCATAAGGCTTCAAGCTGGTACAGGATGAAGAAAAAGGAATATCATGGGAAGTGGGGGACATGGAAATCTTCTAGAACTTGGGATTTTTCTTACTCTGCACTGGTAATAAATTTCAGTAGGATATTGACTGAATTTTTCTGGTGGCTGAAGGTTTCTGGTTTCTGTCCCTTGAGCCAGTGGCACCAGAAAGTTGTATTTCTGTATGTCATTCTAGAGGGGCTGTCTGTCTATCTGTCTATCTATCTTTATCTATATATCTCTGTTTAAAATTGTTCATAATTGTACATACCACCAAAAGCCTCAGCTTTGGGTTTATACCACAATGTGTCCCACAGGATATTCTGAGGTGGTTTTTTTTTCCCTCACTGTTGCAAACTGGTGGTAAAAATGCAATACGTAATATACTTTTCCAAGAATGATGATTTTCATTTTTCCCCTGGAAATGAGAAAGACACTGTATCTGTGTCCTTTGCCTAACACTGCTCTGACCTGTCCTTAGGTGACTTTCCAGTGTTTAAATGAAAGCTTTATATCTTCTTTCTACAGCCACAGTTCTGTTGGCTTGCCCTAAGTGATCTTTTTTCTTTATTCTTGTAACAGCTATTACTTTGCTTTTCTAACATGTCTTGCAGCATTTGATAAATCCATCATCACTAGATTCCTTTTTGTTTCTCTTTGTCCTTCATTCAGAGGATGAATGAGACTTTCTCAGGTACACAGGGCACTTTGAGATTTAACAACAATCCCATTCAAAGCCAGAGATCTTTGGATAGAATCCAGACAGTTCCTTCTTCCTTTCTGTCTTTCTTTTTCCTTCTATATCTATATACTTGCCAAAATAGAGGTCTTTAGAATAGGGTTTTGAGCACAGTCTGCTAAAAAGATCAAATTGCATCATTTAATATTGGTTGGATTTTTTCCACTAGTCATGGTCTCAACTACTGCTAGTGCTAAAATAGCATATAGCTATGAAAAATTCAAAAGATTTTATATAATGGATTTTATTAAATTGGTTTTATAAATATTAGTCATCCTAGTTTCCTGTCAGGATAGCTGCTTGACTTTGTAGGGAGGTAGATGTTCTTATTTGAAAAAGTTAATACTGGATTCCAGGTCATCCTCATAATGGAGCAAACCAACATACTCATTTCCAGCTTGAGTGCAGGCCAGCAGAAATATTTACAGATAGATATTTTCTGTTGGCCTGGCCTGAGTGTCATGGAATCTGCAGCTATGAAGAATTTTGTTTCAATGCATTTGACTAACTTTTAAAATTTTCTTCACAATGAAGAAATGTTGACATAAATTCTTAGACATAGATATTTCAAAGGTTGTGTCAGTATCTTGAAACAAATATACTTGTATCAATACCTGTGTTATCACTTTGTACCTATATATTTTATCTGTTATTTTATATGTATGTATATATATTTATGTAAAAACATTTCAAAATTGCATTTTATAGGAGGAAAATGAGAAGAAGAGTCACCACAAGGACCACTCAGATAACGAATCCACATCTTCTGATAAGTAAGTAACTGTTAATTCTCTAGTTGGTTATATGTGCTGTTTTACATCATTCCCTTTTCACATTTGCCTGATACATTTGTTACCTTTGCAGCTCTGGGAGGAGGAGAAGAGGACCTTTTAAAACAATCAAGTTTGGGACCAACATTGACCTGTCAGATGACAAGAAGTAAGTTGATTACAGTTCCTTCTGCTCACAGTGGGATTCTACATGATGATAATCCTTCTGGAAATGCAGTGTAGTATTCTCAGACATCAGTCAGTCTGTTGTTAAATTCCATTTTACACACCCCATTTCCACAGTGAAATGGTTACCTTTGGTCTTCAGATTGTTGTTACAAGTCATCCACATGCTAAAATATATTTTCAGGCTTCTCCTTCCAGGACTTTTTGGTTTTCCAGAAATGAGTTTAAATATCAGAAACCATTCTTTCTAGTCCTCCTTCTAATCCATTCCCTTTGTTTCGTTGTGAGGCTTTGAATTGTTGCTTACTACTCTGTTACTTCTGACAACACCAAGTTGTTAGTTTTTGCATACAAACTGTAAGATTGAAGGGTTTTTTTTCTTTTTTGTTTATCTGAATTTTTGTTATTCATGGGTTTTTTCCCTTTCATTCATACTGTCACCTGTTTCTACCTTTTCATAACTTTTGCTTCTTTATCCAGTAACAGGATTCAAAATATGTAGCAAAGACCAGACCAGTGCTTACCTGTGGGTAAGCCACAGTACCTCTCAAGAGCCTCAAAAAAAATTGAGTATTATTTAAATTGTATATACTTCTGTATAGTAGATGAAGGTAGCATAGAAATTATTATAAATACTCTGAAAGTATGTTTTTATTGTCCAGTAATAATTATTTGGGTCAATCTCTAGTTAATACATGCTTCCATCAAAGATCCAACAGCATGTCTAGGCTGTCAGTCCCACCAGCTGCAGTACAAAAATTCGGGTCTACTTCAGTCTTAAGAAAGAGGAAAAGTTTATGGTGTTTGGGGAATAAGGACCACTTAGATGATGACAACTTTTGTGGCAGAGTCACTGGAAGATCAACATGTGCATCTGTGGATGTGATTAGAGGTTGCTGCAAAATTTTAGATATTGGTTCCATTTTTCTGTAAAGGAAATTCCATCAGTAAATGCAAACTAGTTGATAATAAACTATTACTCTGACCAAGTCATTGGGAGAAAAATTTCAAATGAAGCTAAGCAAAGCTAACCTGAGGCTTGTAGGGAGTTGGAGTTTGGTACTTGAAATAGTTCTTGTGGAATCCCAGATAGATGTCAGATCTTCTGATCTGTAGTTTCTACTTTTGCTGCAAAATTGTTTCTCTTCAACTAGCCTGTCAGATTTGTGATTGTATTTGGAAATATTTTAAAATTGAAAGAGTAACACAGATACCTGTGCTAACAATTTTTTGAAAATGTTTGTCTCCCAGACTCTTCTAAGAGTTTCAGGGATTCACAGTTTGTCAATTTGCTATTTTGCTGCAGGTGGAAGTTGCAACTCCATGAACTGACAAAACTTCCTGCTTTTGTACGTGTGGTATCAGCAGGAAATCTTCTAAGCCATGTTGGTCATACCATCCTGGGCATGAACACAGTGCAGCTCTACATGAAGGTTCCAGGAAGCAGGACACCAGGTGAGTATAATCTGCATGCAAAAATCAGGTTCTACTGTGGGGTGCTGGATTTAACTGCACTGCAGATTTCCTGTATCTTAAAGCATGTCTAAACGTGATAGATATACATATTCAGTATTTTTATATTTCTTACTTAACTGAACTCTGTGTGTTCAAAGCACTTAGAGTGGAAATTTCTGGATTTCTGCAGTGCTAGGGAATTGCCCTGCTGACCTCTTGCATGCAATAGTGGATTCTTTAAGGGGAAAAAAAAAAGTTGAGTTTATATACAAGGACAGTATTTGTATTTTACATACCTTGGAAGTATTTAGAGGCTTCCCAAGAGGTTCTGGTGCAATGCTAGAAATCAGAGACTTCCACTTTTTTGATTATTACTGTCTGAGAATAGGACTCAATCCTCCATGATGAATTGTGCTGTGTTGGGGCCCTGGACTGGGACTGGAGGAACCTGCACTAAATTTCAGGGTTTGTTTTTTTCTGAAGTACATCTTCAGAAAATTCCTTTAGGGATTATGGCTCAGTTTTCCAGCTGTCTAAAGAAGATAAAATACTGG
Organism: Catharus ustulatus; assembly: GCF_009819885.2. NCBI lineage: Eukaryota > Metazoa > Chordata > Aves > Passeriformes > Turdidae > Catharus > Catharus ustulatus. The sequence goes on from NC_046222.1 coordinate 118,367,096, forward strand.
GCATTTCTACGTGAATTTTGACATCTCTTTCAGAAAGATTTTTGTACTTCTCTGTTCAGTGCCTGAAGTCACAAAGTTTTGCACCTGACCAGAACTGTCAAGAGATAGCATGAAACACAAAATCCGAGCTTTTGAAGCATTTTTTTCTGCAGGAGGGAGGAACTGCTGAAATATTAGTCATATGTCCAAAATTGGCAGTTCCAATTTTCTTTTCCACAAACTAACAAAAGCAGAATTCTCATGTCACTGGTAGCTTAACTGTGTGAAGCACCTAAATAGTGTAGTGCATGCAAGTGTCATATAAAATACATAACAATATTTAAACTGTGGTGTAAGTTTTTTCTGTAATTATGTTTGCATTTCACGGCATTGTTTTGATATAAAGGCCTTACATAAAGTCTGTTTACTTTTCTCTTAAATTTCAGGTCATCAAGAAAATAATAACTTCTGCTCAGTAAATATAAATATTGGTCCAGGTGACTGTGAATGGTTTGTTGTCCCTGAAAGCTATTGGGGTGTCATGAATGACTTCTGTGAAAAGTAAGCTGGACATGCTATTTTTCTCTTACTTTTATCAAATTTTTTGTGCCTTTCTCAGACTTTAGGGGGGAAATTTCTGAGACTGTTCTAAGGGGACATTATTTTATGGATTTTTCCATGTAGTCAAATAAGTCTTTTAAAAGAAGGTCAAAATGCAAAATCTAGAGTTCATACAAAACACCACATTTGTACAATATGCAGAAGCTTGGGTTGCCTGTGACAAAAAAGCAGAATTCTCTTGTCAGAAGTAAATACAGAGTCACTGGTATTTTGACATATTTTCTTGTTGCATTTAGAGTGAAGGCTTAATTTGGTCAGACCCCAGGAGGTGTCATGACAGGCTTTGCTTAGACTTAAATATTTGTAACTCCCTGGAAAAATGGAGGTACCCTGAGCATTGGGGAACTACTCAACCAACTCTGAGATCAGGATTTCTCTGCTGTGCCTTTTGTAGAGTGGTTTTAATGGTTTTAGTGGTTGATTGTATGGGAGAAGTTTTTTTTACCCAGTTGAAATTGGATTAAGCTCTTGACTTCAGAACTTTCCCAGAGCTCTGCAAATTCATCTCAGTGTCTCTGTATTTTCTGCCTGTCTACTGACAGCTGTTCTTATTTCATCCACCCTTACATAGATAAGCCATCTCAAAAATGTAATTTCCACTGATGGAATAGTGATGTCTCTGGCACAACAGGCCTTGTTACTTGCATATCACTGTCCTTCTGAGGCTGACAGAGAAACTGATAGCTTGATAACCTCACAGAATGTCTGCAGTGCTGCTACAGGGACACTTGATTGTCTTTGAAAACTGTGCATTGCAAATAATCTCTCATGGTGCAGTATAAAAGCAGTATAATACTGGGATAAGGATGGGAGAGGAGTGTGGGTTTTGCATAACCATGGGGAAGATTTCCTAGTTAGGAAATCCATATGGAGGTGCTTTTCCATGCTGCTCAGGAGGGCCAGCATTTCTTGGCTGAGAGCACTGACCCATGGATCACAACTAAAATGTTGCCAAGAGGTTGCTTGTTGTGTGGGCAAGCTGCACATGCACACACAGACAGTGTGAGTCCATGTTCAGAACAGAAAACATCCTTGAAAAGCAGCATTGGGCACTGGTGCCACACTAGATCTGACCAAGGGTTGGTCTGTCTCAGCATCATTAAAATACTGGAAAATAGACCTTAACTAGAAGTTATAAACTAACTTTGGATGGATAGGTGTTCAAATGTACTGCAGGATTTGAAATGAGGAATTATGATCAGGAATTTTATACATGACACTTCTTTTGGCTACTCCTTGTGGCTCACTCATCAGCTGCATGAAAAGTTTATGGTGATGGTCATTTTTTACAGATTGCGTTGAAGTATTTGCCACTAACATGTCTATTGGTAAATGCTGAAAGCACTTTATCTTTCTTCTTGTTTCAGGAACAATATGAATTTCCTAATGGGATCTTGGTGGCCAAACTTGGAAGATTTGTATGAAGCCAATGTCCCAGTTTATAGATTCATTCAAAGACCAGGGGATTTGGTGTGGATAAATGCTGGCACTGTTCACTGGGTTCAGGCTATTGGCTGGTGCAACAACATCGCATGGAACGTTGGCCCTCTCACAGGTATGTGAGCAGTACCTGTGCTGAGCTGTGTCTGGGTAATGCTGTGCTGCACATGGCACAGAACCTGCCAGTTCTTACTAATTTACTATGCTTCACTAGATGAATAAAACCCAATGTGCTGTATTTTTTAAAATATGATGCATTGAAGCTTTAAATAATTTCATTGTAAGAGGAAGAGAAAGCAGCAAGAATGCAGTCTTGGCACTCATGCTTTGAATGGGCTTGTAGAAGTAAAATGTGTGAATTCATGTACTGTCTTCTTAGGCTATTTCTTAACTTTTTCTCCCAAATTTGTTCTACCCAGCAAACTGTACTCTGGATTTCATATGAATTTAAGAAGTAGTCCTCTAATATTGGTGGGACAGTAGGTACCTAATAGCTCTTTGGTGAGAGCAGCAGGAAATGCAAACAGTTGTAAAGTTTAGTTCATAAAGGAACATTAGGTTTCTCAGACCTACTAAACAAGAATTCTTCAGTTTTGAACCATGGGAGGTTCATTTGTTCAATCTTGGAAGGATTTTTGTCTGTGAGTGTGGAAGGAAATTCCACAGTTTTCTGCAACAAGAGTCTGTCAAATGTTTGAAGAGAATGTACTTCCAAAAAAACTTCTGTTTTCTGAAGTAGTTTGAAATGTGTCTTTATATGGTGCAATAAAGAGTGTATCTCTAGGATTGTGTGATTGACTGATAGACCTCTCATGTTCAGTCACAGTAAATTTTGTAAAACATTTTTAAAAGAAGGGTGGAGTGAGTAGGCTGCTTAATGAAAATGTCTGACTCACTTCTTCTCTCAAGAAGAGATTATATACCATAGCAGTGTAGAATCATGATAAATTGTGAATAGACTGAGATGCAGACATTTCAAACCTGGATTTTTTTTAATCTGGAATACTTGAAAATTTACTAATTAATCATTTTTTTAAATACTGCAAAGAAATACAACACTTGTCAGTAACTTGTCTTCACAGGTATTTGTTGTTGCTGTGGTATTGTGTGTTCTTTCAGCATCATAAATACACTTCTTAAAAGACATTTTAAAGAATAGAAATGTAGTTGGAATGAATGACTCATTGTGAATGAAGTTTAACTGTAAAAGATATAAATCACTATCATAAACAGAGTGGTCTGGGTTGATAATTGTTCCTGAAGCTGACTGATGGCTTCTGTGACTGTGTGTTTGTGCAGCCTGTCAGTACAAGTTGGCAGTGGAACGGTACGAGTGGAATAAGCTGCAGAGCGTGAAGTCCATAGTGCCCATGGTTCACCTCTCGTGGAATATGGCTCGGAATATCAAAGTCTCAGATCCAAAGCTTTTCGAAATGATAAAGTAAGTTTTGTTTATTTGAAGATTTACTGTGCCCTTTTCCTCTTCACACATAAACCAGTGGTTGGTTTATAAATAGTTCTTTGCATGACTTTTCTCTTCCTGGGAACCAAACCAAGATTGCTTTAGCTTCTGTTTTTCAAGCACAATATTTATAGGTATCCCTAATTTTGTTATGTTTTATGGGATGTTATTGTGGCATAGCTTTAGAATTATCTAAGTAATGTTTTCTAGTTAAATGTGCCATAGACTTAATTCAGCAATTTTCTGAAAGTTGGTTTTGATTACAGCAGCTGTTCAGAGTATGTTTCATCAGAAATAGGAAAATTAGGTCATCAACCCAAATTTTAGAATTGGAATATATAATCATTTTTGCAGCAAAGTTAAACTGTACATTTCTAGAACCTGTAGCTCATGTTCTCATGCTGTCATTTGGAGATCCAGTATAAATCTTTTAAATAAAGGCAAGTAGGAACTTGAGAGCCTCCTTCCCTTTGCTCTCCTGAACAATGAATTGATTGATGTGTAAAATGGTAATTGAGTTTAGTGACATTTCTTATATGGATATTCCAAAGTGCAGGAATATTCCAGACTTCAAGCATCTGTAGTGATTTTCTTTAAAGGGTGCAACTTCAAGAGATGTAAATCATATTGCAGCACCATACTGAGGTTGAGGAATGAATGAACATTTCAGCATTGCATATAACATAGGTTTGTCTTAAAGTGGGGGAATGAATTCCAAAGTGCATTAGTCATCATGAGAATTCTCTGGTAGCAGCACACTCTGCTTTCCTGAGTCTACCAAAGCACTTCTGAGCCCTTCTTAGTCTTACCAGCATACTGGTTCAACAAGCATGGAATCCTTTTATTATTTGCCTTGAAGTGGGCTTTAAAAAAATGGGTGAGTTAACTTGTGAAAAAAAGGGCACAGAAAAAGAGTGGGGATTTTTTTTCCCCCAATGGGGTTGATTGGTGACGTCTGAGTGTGACACCTTTTTGCAGTAGGAATTTAATTTAGGCTTGAACATCTGTTACAGAATGGTGGCATTGGGGAAATGTTAAATTTGTAAGAATTGAGAATGTTGGAAGTTGACAACAGGGAGGTTTGTAGTCACTCTACAGCTTGATTATAGGGTAGCAGTTGTGTGTGAATGATTTCCTAAAATCCAGGAACTGATACTTAGGGTAAATAAAATATTTGCTGAAGGCCTGGCAGTCCTGCCCCTTTAATTAAACAATTTGTGCTCATATTCCTAATGCCAACTGTCATAAAGAGGAGAAGAGAAATTGAATAGTTAGAAATGAGAAACAGGGGAAAATGCAGGAGAGTGTGGGAGGGAGAAAGCCAAAAAGTCCATTTAAAAATACCAAATCCACAAGCTTCACTTTAATCTTTATTTATATAAAATAAAGCCCAGCAGACATCTATTGTAAAGCTCAAAGCAGTTCTGGAATGTGCTTGAAAAAATATGATGTTGGTATTTTATCCAGTTTTGTGTTTTGCGTTTGCCATGGTTTGGGGTTTAAAAGGAGAAGAGTGGGACTGAGCCCACAGCATCCTTCTCCAAGAGAATCACTTAAAATGTTATGGAGAAACAGAGGCCAAAATAGTAATTTGCTGTTGTATTGATGGCTGACAGCAGCCCAGCTTTTCTAGCAAGAGACTCAAATTTTAGGTGTATATTACAAATAAACAGAGATGCTGAGGAGCAGATAGAAATTTTGGGTGTGCATGCATTTGCTTTTTCCAATCTACTGAAAACATTTCCAGTTCACTCAGATGAAACCTCCCCCATCCAGGTTAGTTGTCAGCCAAAACTCAAGTTCCTCCTGTGGGTGCAGAGGGAAGAAGAGGGGAATGATCAGCTCTGGTTTGTAATGTCCAGTAGCAGCAGCCTGAGAACTTTTTGTTGTTGTCACTCCTGTAGTTATGGAATAGCAGTTCCTAGAAATCAGTATCAGCACAACCTGGTGTCTGACCTTGGCTTTGTAAACACACTGGAAATGCAGAAACTTTCATGAATTTCTTTAAGATAGGGAAACAGTTGCATCATTTTCCTGTGGACTCCTTGTCTGCAGGAAAAACCATCTGGCAAGCAGCTATTGTCCATGGTACCTGGATTTTCTGTGTACAAAATAGAGATATTTGTGTGTTACGTGTATGTGAGCATATAAATGTGTATAAAAATGCTGGGAAAAATCATCATTTTTGATAGAGCTGGTTGAATTTCATCTTGGATAGCTGGCTTCATTGTCATCAGGAAATAAAAATAAGTGACAAAGCTGCCATCTTTTTGCTGATCACAGGTCTCTCTAAAATTGCATGTCAGAGATATGTGAAGTGTTTAGGTAGTTTTTACTTCTGTCTCTGGGACTCTTTAGGTATCACCAAAAGATTAGCTCTTGGAAAATGATAAAAAGTAGCTTCTAATTCAATTTGAAAGAGAAACACAAATATGTCTTGGTTTGTGTGAAAGTAACCACTGCAGAGGCAAAAAACTAAAATTTGAGCATAGATATAAATATTGAGAACCACATTAGTGATAAAAAAATGGAGTAGCAGAAGGGGAAAAACTAATAGAAGGAAACTTTGCTTTTGGAAGAAATCTGATGCCTTGTTATATTTTCAGTTAATGTGCAGTTCAGTGCTGTCTTGCAAGATAGAAGTCAAAGAGCAAAACCTGAAACTTTCTCATGAGATGTATTTTAAAAGATTTGATTTTAACAGTAGAAGCATGAGCAGGAGCACAGCAGAAAAAATGATTTAAAATTTGGCTGAGGGTGGACAGCCCTCATGAAAAGAAAAATTAACTGCAAATCTCTTAAATGGAAGCCAGAAGGACTTTTACAAATCTGAGGAAGAGAAGAATTTTAGAGGTAGAGCGAACATAGTAATAAAGCCTTAAAAAATTAATTCCAAAGTAACTGAAATACTAAGTTCTATTACAGAAATAGTTTCAGAAATGTAAAAGAACATGACACAGGAGAAATTATTTTGCACAAAATCATGAAGTTAGGTAAAATACTTTTCAGTATCAGGGAAGATGTATTACTGGAAGGTACAAAGAGGTCGGTTCTGCATTGCCATTGGGATGGGCTCCACACTTTTGAGAAGTTTTACTGAATATTTAAGTATTCAGATGGGTTTATCACTGCCCTTTTAGAATAATTCAGGATTATGTCTATTTTTAATTCTCTTCTGTTGAATATTTGAATTTGACTGGATATAATTTACTCATATCTTTATGCCATACCTGCAAAGAATTTGAGAGGGGGTTTGTCTCAATTTTCTTCCAGTTGAATTCTCACTGTATCAGAACAAAAACAGACCTGCAATACTAAAAGCTGACCCCATTGAACTTGCACACTGTCACTTTGCTGGGAACCTTTTTGGCTTTTTTAAGGCTTCCCAAACTTCAGGAAATTGTGGTGCATATTCACAGTGACATATTTAAACACATGAAATAGTTGACATTTACATTTTCAAGTGCCATTTCTGGGACCTGAATTTTCTCCAAGGAGAGGGAGTTCACCTTGGAGCTTTTGTTTTCTGCTTTGTTTGTGAATTTGGCAAACACTGTGGCAGTGTTGTAAGTTGGTTACATTGTGGGCAATTCTTTTTTCACAACTGTAACAATAAAAGAAGCTTTGAAAATAACACTTTGAAAAGTCTTTGGAAGTCAGGAGTGAAGAACAATGGTGGCAGGTGTGCAGGTGTGCTTGCAGTTGCTCTTTGGGGTGCCCAGAGACTTTTCCAGGTAATTGCAGAAGAGAAGAATGGTAGATTTTAAGTTTATTTGAAGTAATCAGGCAGTAGTGCATAAATGAATGCTTTTCCAAAAGTACTGAGCTTGTCAGGAGCACAATAACCCAACACTCAAATGAATTAATATTTAATCTATCACCTATGGTTGGCCTTAACTTCATAACTCACATTCACATCAGACTTCAAAAGTGTTGAAGGAGTTACAGCTTAATGAGCTGTATAATTTCCTTGAAATTGGGTACATGTTAATAAAGATGTTGAACAGAGAAAAACACACTTTCAGTTTTGTGCTATCCTTACAGTGAGGGTGTTAGTGAAGCCATAGTGAAGCCACTGGTTTCAGTCAAGATGAAGGGTATGAGTGTAAAACAAGAGCAGAGTATTTCAGAATCCTGAGATACTATCAACTACTTGGAAACACATGAAAGAAATGTGGTGGATCTTTTAAAATAGAGAATGTGTGTATTACATGTTTCAGGCTTTAAAATGGGAGAAGGATCAAGTTGAAAACACTTGATAGAACTCTGGAGTACTTTGTTTTCTGTCCAATGTTTGTTTTTGCCCTTAATTTTTTTCAGTCTTCCTTCTGCATCTAATGAGCATGTAACATAACTACCCTGTGGAGGAGAAAATTGAAGGCTGCAAAGGCTGCAGCTCAAATAAATAGGGTAGCTGAGATCTAAAATTACTGTAAATAACATTGTAATTTAGAAATTTGGTGACCTATTTTGCCAGCTTTTTTTTTGAAGAACATACGTAGCTCATAAAATGCTAGAAAAACAAGTTTTTATTTTATTGTGTGGAAGAGAACTGTATAAAATTGTGACATAAAATTATTTAGGTTTTTTTGCCTTTGCAAGTGGGTATGACAGGGAATTGTAGGTTTTAATTTGACATTTGAACAGTTCTTCTCTTCATTCATAAAATAAGTGCTAGAATTATTTTTTGTGTTGATTTTTTTTTGGTAATACCAACCTCTTATTCTTTTTCCTTTTGCATGGGAGAGAATACATGTTTATAGATTCTGTTTCAACTGTGTGTAAAGTGATTCCTGGCAGAACTTGGGGTTTCAGAAAACTTGGGATAATAAAGTTCAGTAGTGCTGAGAAGGCAACACGAGTTTTAGGATGTTAAAAGAATCCTTTGGATCAGGCTATAGTCACACAAAATGTAAACACCTATGCTGAACTTGGCAGTTCAAGCTGTTTTTGCTGACAAATTTATGGTTCAAAATAAAATACATGAGTTGCTTTAAAAACACATTGTTCTATTGTGCTTAAAAGAGCATTCATGTGTTTCAGTCAGAAATGAAAGGTACAACCTGTTTGCAGGGCAAGGGGAAGTCCTGAAAAAGCCATAAGCACAAAGTCTGATTTTTCCCTAAGCCATGAGTCCAGTGATTCTTCCTAGGCAGCTGCTCCTGAAATCCCAGAGGAAGAGCAGGCTCCAAGTACAAGGTCTTGGAAGAAACTGAAGCCTTCTTGAGTTTTGCTATACAGTTGAATGTTGAACTGAACACACAACTGCTTCTGGTTGCAGGTACTGCCTGTTAAGAACTCTCAAACAGTGTCAGACACTGAGGGAAGCTCTGATTGCTGCAGGAAAGGAGATTGTCTGGCATGGACGAGCAAAGGACGAGCCAGCTCATTACTGTAGCATTTGTGAGGTCAGTAAAAATGTGTTGGGTCATCTACTCTTGTAATACTCATTTAAATTTTGCCCTGTCTTTTGTTGTTGATGATGTTTAAATTCTGCTCTTAAGCTGCACTGTCTGCTCTGTGCTGTAAGCACACCTGTGTGATGCAGTGCTGCCTTCAGGAGCTCATCCAGATGTTTTTTTAGACATGGGCTGTGTTTTGGTGAAGGCTTTCCCACAGTACTTCCACAACATTGTTTTTCACTAGGTCACTTTTCAATTCTCAAGGTTTTATAAAATGTTGTTATCCCTTCCTGCATAAAATTTGATCTGCTGAGCTTCATTTTAAAGGTATATCTGTCTTCATTTCAGAAGTCAACAACACACCCAGAAAGGAGAGAACTTAAGTCCTTTTTTTCTGCAGGACATACTTTTGCTGAATTTTTTCATTCTACTTACTGTTAATAGTTGCTTTAAGTATTGGATAAGAAAATAACATTTTCCTGTCACCCAAAAATCAGTTTCTAGTTATCCTCTGGCAGAGCCTCTTGGGCAGGATGAGCATGTGGCTCAGTAATAAGAAAATAAATAAATAACAAACTTCTTTAGCAGACAGTAAAAAGGAAAAATAGGTATAATTGTTTGAAATCCCCACCTTACTGAGTAACCCCTATTCAGCCAATGAATCCTGCTTTGTCAATATTGACCCAAAGCTTTCCCATGGCACTGTTCCTGCAGACATCCTTAGTGTAATATTAGTGTTTCTACACTGCTTCACTTCTCTGCCCAAGCCTAAGGAGAAGAGATTTTCCCTGAACAAATCTAATTTTTCTCTTTGCATGCACAGGGTAAGGTTGTAAATCTTGAAGAAAATGTAGTTTTCATAGTTTTAACTTTTGAAAAAATGAAATTGTAACGCTTGGCCTTCTGTTTCCTGTCTCATAGGTGGAAGTCTTTGATCTGCTTTTTGTCACTAGTGAGAGCAATTCTCGAAAGACCTACGTTGTACATTGCCAAGACTGTGCACGAAAGATAAGCACGAACCTGGAAAACTTTGTGGTGCTAGAACAGTACAAAATGGAGGACTTGATGCAAGTCTATGATCAATTTACATTAGTAAGTCAAATTAATAAGTGGGTGCATAAATACATTATTTGTAAAGCAGTTGTAGACTGTCTTGGTGCTCCGTTGTACGAGTACCGTGGACTTTCTGATTCAAATGGAGGTTTGGGTTGTGTGTGATGTTTGCAGAACAAAACCTGAAGAGTCAGAATTTTGTGAAATACTACAGTAACTTACTGCAGAACATAACCACTGAGTTTTCAGGAAAAGTATGATGTTACAATTCATAAAGTTGTGGCTTTAAAAATCCAATAGAGATCACCTGAAGACCATAACTGGATCAGATGGAGATGGGAAGAATCAGGACAGTGAAGCTTGGAGAAACTAGCACCAGGTTCAAGAGCATCTCTAATACATTGGTTGTGGTATGAAGTCAGTATAGCAGCAGAGCATCCTATGCACTCAGACCCTTCTTCCCCTTCCCCACCCATCCCCTCCCAAATCAGCACTGTCCTTCTGCTTAGCAAGTGGATGCTCTCAAACAGTTCTGTCTCTTGGCTTGGGGCCTCCTTTGCATTTCAATTTAAAGCAAAAAGCCTCTTTGCCATTATAGCTCTGTGCTATATATGGCAGCCTCCTGCTTTGAACTGTGTCAGCACAACTGTCCTAACATTTCACCCAGGTTTCATTGTTCCAGGCAAAGATGGCTTTTTTTGTAACCACGATGAAAGCGATGCTGGATGTATTTATAAGCCTTGGCTTTCTGTCGAAGGAGACAAACATTGGACTAAGTGTTATGGGAATTTCATGTTGGATTTGATATGACAGCCCAGTAAGGGCTGTGCCTTTTGATTCATTTCCAGGTGCTGCAGAAAATGTGTGTTTAGTTATTTCATGTGTTGGTAGCATGCCAAGCTGTGACCTTCTGAGTTAAGGCCTCAAGGTTTGTCATTAGAGGCTGGTGTGAGTGTGGGACCATGTCCTCTGAATTTAATTCTCTTCATTAGTCCCACAGAGCCTGGGTTGGTTGAACTTCAGTTCACGCTTCTAGGAGGTCACTGTCATTATAGTCTGTGAAATGCTGCAATTTCTAAGTGATGATCTGTTACAGAAAAACATAAATAAATACCTGTTCTCAGATACTTCATCCAGTTGAGTGGAAATGGGGAAGATTGTTTCTGTATGGAGATGAGAGGGAGGGAGGGGTATTTTGTTGTCTGTGCTTATACATGATATAGATAACAGTGATGATACTGTCCCTAGAACAAGGGTTCTCAACCTGTGAGTAGCTCCTTCCCCACCAAAACTTAAGGTTGGGGCTCTGAAGGGCATTGATAATTTTCTTGTATGAAGCTGGTGTGCCATTCATTTTTTTTAAAGGGGATACACACTCAATTGGGAAGAGTCATAGCCCAGAAGTGACATCTGTCAGATATAGGAGGACAGTTAAGGTTTGTTGTAAATCACAGGATGAAGATAATCTCAACTGGCAAAGTTGCAATGGGCCAAAGAGAGACTGGGATAAAGTACCAGGAGCAAACACAGGGATGAGCCAGTGTTAGAGTTCCATAGCTGGGTATTCTGGTATGATCTAAAGTGTCTTTAAAGACTGTGAGCAACTTTTTGAAGGGGTTCCACAGATGAGCAGGGAGAGAGGAGGAAATGCCATCAAAGACACAGTGCTTTGATGGAATGCCACAGAGTGCAGTACTGGGAAGCAGTTAGGTGTCCTCTGGACCTCGTCTCCTGACAGCAGGCAGGAACAAGGCACCTCACTTCACTCTTGAGGCACTTTGTCCCCATGTCAGAGAATCTGAGACCCTTTCCACAGATACCTTAACCTCAGGGGGGTATGTTACTGCTCAGGTAGAGGGGAGGAGGGAAAATGAAACCCACAAAGGCTTTGGAGAGCCACAAATGAACCATCTCCCCATTGGTAAACAGGTTGAGAATCCCTGTTTTAGAGTGTATAAATTAGATCCATCTATATTGAGGTCACATGGAACTCTTTGCTGCCACAGTGGGACTTGTGGCTGCTCACATCAAATTAACACAGACATCCCCACAGCATACTCCAGTCTGCAGTACAGGCAAAATCCTGATGCGGAGTGTTCATAAAATACATGTTGTATTTGAGTAAGGTGGAAAAAAATGCCACTATTCTCTCAAAAGAGTCCTGAAGTGTAAAAAGAATAGTGTGTGTGATTTTTAAACTCTCATGGTTGCGGTTTGTGCAGGTCTTAGTTAAACACAGCATTTTGCACCCTTGTAGAAAAGGTAATTTAATGTTTTCTCTTTCAGGCTCCTCCATTGCCATCCTCCTCATCTTGACATTTTTTCATGGACATTAAATGAAAACTTTTCTGATATTCAGGAAGTGACCCAGTTCTGCACCACTGATTTTTGTAGCTATCCCGTAAGGCTGCTGGCTGAAAGCTGTGTCTATGCAACCTTCCAAGTGCGGAGTGTCAACCAACTGGACAGGAGAGAGCACTGCCTCCTACTCCAGAACTCAAAACAAATAAAGCTCATCCAGCTGTACTTCAAAAAAATAATTCCATGTTTTGTATATATCTGACAAAACTGGCAACATTATACAGACTACTGACTTGAAGACCACCTCTTTTGTATTTCTCTGTTTCTGGGCTGATGAGTTGGTTTCATCCATTTTTCCCCCTTCAGAATTTCCCTTGGAAAAAGTACTAGCTTAGCTGGTCATTTCTTTGTAAGGTAGTTAGAAATTTTAAGTCTTTCTTTGGGCAACTTTTTTTTTCTTTTTTCTTTTTTTTTTTTTTTTAATGTGAAGAGTTAGGTGATATAAATTTTTTACTGCTTTTATGTTTTTCTGTCTTGTTTTGAAACCATGACGGTTACACTTCTGGTTCCTAAATAAAATTTAAAACAATTAACAGCCAAGTCACAAAGATAAATGGGTTGCACATAGACTAAGGAATAAACTTCAGATTTGTGATTTTTGTTTCTAATCTTGATGTAAATTTACACTATTTATAAATACATATTTATTGCTTGAAAATATTTGTGAATGGAATGCTGTTATTTTTTCCAGATTACCTGCCATTGAAATTTTAAGGAGTTCTGTAATTTCAAACACTACTCCTATTACATTTTCTATATGTAAATAAAACTGCTTAGCATTGTACAGAAACTTTTATTAAAATTGTTTAATGTTTAAAGTTTTTCTATTGTTTGAGTTTTAAAAAGATTTTATGTACAGTGCCCAGTTTTTGTTCTTTTTTGAATCTGATTATATATATTTTATATATACTCTTGTGCTTGTGTATATATATAATATATATAGAAACTCGAATATAAATATGTGTATAAAGATTTAGAGACTAAATTTTTCTCGTTTTAAGTTTTACATCTATGGTAGATTTGAGGTGTCTACTGTAAAGTATTGCTTACAAAAGTATGATTATTTTTAAAGAAATATATGGTATGTATCCTCAAGACATAGAATGACCTTCAGACTGGTTTATTGTTAAATTGCACTTTTTGCAATAACAGACCAATAAATAGTTGCTGCCAAAATGTAGTAGTAGAAAATAAGTAACAGCTAAATTTTAAAGCTCTTCAAGAAAATACCAACTTTGACAGGAAGTTTGGCACTAGTTTTAGAGGAGGAATGAAGAAGATTGAGTTTTGGTGGGGATGTTCTCTAGATTTCAACCAAATTGCAACTTATCTATTACAATATGTTCTATTAACAATTTTAAAAGTTAAGACTGAATCATCTTGGCGTCATTGTTGACCCCAAAAAAAGACGTTGTTTTGTGGTATTCTATTGTATTTTCACATATTTTGTAATACGAATTCACTGGTAAATTTTTGAAGCACTAGGTTTATTTAGGACAAGTTTATAATATATCATTGTAACAGTTTGCAGTTTTAATGATGGTATTTATTTTAAGTTGCTCCTTTCTCATTAGCTTATTGAAAATGCATTAAATCTAAATTTCAAAATTGATAGCTTTCTTATCGATCAGAGTTGACCGATGTGGAAGGTTCTGCATCGAACAGTTTCTCATAATTTCTCATTAGTGGGGTATGTTAGTGATTGCATTGTTAAATTTTTTGTAATCAGTGTGAAGTGTTACAGGCACAGAGCATGCAGGTAGTTCCTTTTGAACAAAAAGAATCGCCTCTTATGTTGTAGCTTCAAATGAAGGGTGTTTGAATGAAGAATCAGCACAGTTATCTAATGCTGTTACAACAGTTTAACCACGGTTTGAGCTGACTTTCTTGCTAGTTCTTACTAGATGGACAAAAGGGTGTAGAGATGAAAGAAAAGCGTAATGAAATGCTCTTGCCAGCAAAATTATCAACTAGCAGTTAGGAAGCCAGTATTTGCAGTTCTGTAAAGGTTTAAGTCTCAGCTCTTGATAACAAACTCTACAAATCATAATTTTTTTTTTTACTTATGTATTTTATGCAGTCATAAATATTGTAATCTTGACAAACCATGCTGCAGCTGAAAAGCTACTCCTTTAAAGTAGTCTTAAACCCAAATAAAAGCAAGATACACTTACCTCAACTAATGGTAAACAAAAGGTCCTCATTTCTCAGTGCTGTAAAAGAACATTGCTAATTAGGGAAAGAGCTACTGTGTGCTAATCAGAAGGGCTTTGTACCTTTCCTCCACTTTGGAAAAGAGGATATGGCATTACCAAGGAAGAATATTCATATTTTGCCAAGTAGACCAAATCAGTAGAGCATCAGACAGCATTTGTCAGCTGTGGGAAGGGTTGTCATGAATTGGAATTGCTGCAGGGCTTTAATATTTTGCAGTTTCCATACTTCTTAATCACACTCTGCTCCCAAGCGATGGACAGTTTGGTTCTATAAGCTGCTATGATTTAGAATGCTTTTGTTTCACTTTATTAAAAAAGCACAAGTTAATATTTCGTCAGTTGTACTTCTTAAGAAGCACTTCTGCTTCTTCAGGTGTGAAGCACATGATGCCAAGTGAAGCATTTGTAATCTCTGGGGCTTTCCAAGCTTTAGGAGTTGGGCAGGGTGGGGGGAGGCTGGAGTCTGGAGCTGAACTTTCCAAGGAATCTTGGTCTTGGGGCCTTGAGCTCCACAGCTGAGCCTCACTGCAAGTGATTCTGATCTGCTACCAGTTGTGTTAGCAGGCAGATTAAAGATGAAAATGTGGAAGGATGAAAATGGCCAAAGACGTGGCATTTGTTGCAAGAATTTTCAAAAAGTTATGGGCTGATAGAAAAATGATACTGTTAGGGGATGGATAAAACCAAAGGTAAAAATAGGTGTTCAAAAAAAAATAGTATAAAGTTGAATTCCAGATAAGAAGGAATTGGAAAGACTGAGCAACATTTGCTACTGAGCTGTGGATCTGAGAACTGTCCTTGAGGAGCTTAACAAAAAGGGATCCTTAAATGGGGAGAATAAAGTCATGTGTTCCTGAGCTTAAGTCCTTCCATAAATATATTCAACAGAGTATTTGATTTTAAAGCTTTCCTCTGGATACATAACTTGGGAGCAGTTTAACTTTGCTGTTTTGGAGCTCCTACCACTGGTTACAGTTCTGGAGTAGTGATGTTGGTGTCTATATACAGAGTATTTAGATGAAAGTCACTAGAAAGTGAAAAATACCTACTGACAGGAAATCCCAAAGCTTCCTGAATTTGTGTGGCAGAGAACTTGTTGATCCTAAAGAGAAAGTACCCTGAATCTGTGCCTTTCTGTGTGGAAGAACTTCATAGTAGCATTAAAATGATGATGCTTTGCATAAATTAGTGCAATTTGGCTAGGTTGAGCCAGTTCTTGGGTCAAAGGTGGGCAAGGCTTAGGGACTCCAGAGCTGGTGATTTCCTGGTCACAAATAAATTTATTGGTTAGGTGAAGGAAGATGCAAGGATTCAACTAAGACCATAGGGAAGAGTGTACTCATCCTTGGTGGCTGCCCTGATCCTGGGAAGGAGTTCAAACGTGGTACTTAGTGCAAGGGTCAGGAGGGTGTTCAAGCCTGAGCTTCCCTAGGTCAGAACCATTTTGCCTGGACCCAGAGCAGAGAGCCATGATGGGGCCAGCAGGTGAGTGTGGTAGGAAAGCTTCAAGTGAGAAGGAGTTGACCAGAAGGACATGGAGCTGTTGGAGCAGGTTCAGAGAAGGGCCATGACCTTGGCAAGGAGGACTGGAGCACATGCCCTGTGAAGACAGGCTGGGAAAGCTGTGGCTGTTCATCCTGGAAAAAGAAGGTTGTTTGGAGAGCTCAGAGAACCTTCCAGAGTCTGAGGGGGCTACAGAGAAGTTGCAGAGGAACTTTTTTGCCAGAAACTGTAGTGACAGGAAGGGGGGAAATTCTTTGTGAGGGTGGTGAGGCCCTGGCAGAGGTTGCCCGGAGAAGCTGTCAATGCCCCATCCCTGGCAGTGTTCAAGGCCGGGTTGGATAAAGGTCTTGAGGAACCTGGGATAGTGGGAGGAATCCCTGCCCATGGCTGGGTGTTGGAACTAGATCAGCTCTAAAGTCTATTCTAAACTCTTAACAAGTATGATTCTGTGATACTCCATGGTTGCTTTAGCCAGTGTGGGAGCAGGCAGAGGAGTCAGCTGCCAGTGCAAGGAGACAAGGCTGATGAATGTGAGGATTTACCTTGGGGACAGGTCAGAGCCAGCCAGAGCTGCCTGTTCCCTTTGTGCTGGTGCTGAGAGTGGAGGAAGGAGGGGTGCAGGTGATGCCCAGACAAGTTCAAGCACAAAATGAAGCTGAAGCTCAACCCCAGGCGAGCTCAGTGGTGCCAGGGACAAGGCTGCCAGCAAGGGGAGGGCACAGGGCAGCCTCATTCCAGCAAAACAATGGCATTCCTCCAAAAAGAGGGGAGAGCAGGACACTGGGGGGAGGTGGAACATGACATTTCCTTGCTGGTGCTGGAAACTCCACACAAAGCTGAAAAGAGGAGATGGAGAGCAGCTGCTGAGCAGAGCCCCTGTGGTGACAGGGACATGGGGAGGGGGTGCAGCACAGCTGGACCAGGAGCACAGGGACCATCCCCGAGCCCCACAGGAGCTGTCCCCTGTCCCCACAGGAGGGAAGGGCTGCACTGTCAGCCCAGGAGGAGCAGTGCTGGCCTCACTGCAGTGGGATAAAGGGAGCAGGGATGAGTTGCAGAGGTGAGGGGTGAGGTGCAGATATCCATATTTATTTCGGGAAGCCATAGAAACCCTGAAGGGCTGGAAGATGGGAAGAGGCAGCTCACTGTGGCAGCAGCAGGGAGGGCTCAGCTCCCAGCCTCACCAGGGCAGCAGTGTCAGTGTTTTACAGGACACTGCCAGTTCCTGCTGCCAGGGACCTTGTTAAAGGGTTAAAATGAAATTGCTGCTGCCCCTGCCTGGGGAGCAGTGTGGCTGGGGGACATGTGTGGGCCTGGGGTGAATATGGATTTATCATTGGAGCCCTCTGCCTCCCTCCTGTCCTGCTCCCTGAGCAGTGGTCCTTCTCTCACAGAAGGCAGCACAGCTTTTATTAGGATGGAGCACTGCTCTCAAATGACATCCCACTTTTTATTTATTTTTTTTCCTCATAGGAAGTATTTTCAAGCTGTAGGACAGAGCAATTTAAAAGTAGCAAAATCCCAGGCAAGGGTTAATGGATGGGCTAATGGTTAAACGAATGGGCTGAAGCACTGACTCCTTTAATTCATGGAGCTGGAAGATTCTTGAAGGAGTCACACCCGAACAACTCAGCCATTGCCAGAGTCCGTGGGAGCACTGAAACGTGGCATGAGAGAGCTGGCTCCAAGTACATGCAAAAACTTAAAATCATTGAAAGAGTCAGGAGGGGACACCACAAGGGAAGACTGAGAGAAGAAATAGCCTAAGATGTGTGCAGTGACAAGGCTGGGCTATCATTTAGTTCAGCCTTGTGGGCACAGAGAAGATAAACTGGCATAAAGGATGTTTTCACCCCATTCCTCCTCTGTACTTTTCATTATCAAATCAGTGGGAAACTGAGTAGTCCTTTGAGGAAACTGGGCTCTTCTTGTGGCAGTGGGCAGTCAGCTGTAGCTGTCAGTGCCATATGCTGAGTGCAACATGCAATTCATGTCCTGGCTGCAGCTGGAGCTTTAATCTGTTCATTTTAACATACAGAAAATGTAGGGGTTTGGGGTGGTTTGTTCCCCAGAACATCACTGTCCCACAGATTGACCATCACAGTAACTTGAAGGATTTTTGTGCACCTGGAGAAGGCTGAGATGTGGGCAGTGGGTGCAAACAGGGTTTGGTCACCAGTCTGCAAGCTGGGTTCAGGTGGGTGCAAACCTGACCAGTTCAGGAACCAAAGTGGTGCTCAGGTAGGAGAGAGCATTGGCTGCTGGAGGGTAAGTGAGCCACCAGGAGCTGCCTCATTTGGGCTGTGGTGAAATCCAAGGACAAGAACAAGCAGCCAGTCACAGTTGCCATGTTTGGGGTTTTTTTTGGGGGTGCAGGGGGGAGTGTGGAGGGGTTTTTAAGAGTAGCAGCACTAGGCAGGGTTTCCAGTGCAATGTGATAAGAGCATCTGCTGGGGTTCCAGTAGTTGAAAACCTCCTTAAAGGTCAAATGCCTTCATAGCTGAAGATCTGGAAATGTATTCCAGGGGCTCAGGAACTGCTGGCAGGCTCAGAGCAGGCTTGTAGCTCTGTGTTTATGTGCAGGACTTTGTCTTGCTTGGGATCCCAGTGTTATCTCTGCTGTCCTGGCTTAAATGCTGATTTAGGGACGTATCCACTGCAAACAGAGCAGCTCTCCCAGCCCCTGTGTTGGGCACCAGGAAAAAGGAGGAGCAGGGAGGATCTGGCTCAGCTGGGACAAGAGAGCAACCCCTGGACTGTGTGAACCTTTCAGGAGCCCAGCAGCTCCTCACCTTTCCCTGAGTCCTGCTGGAGGAGAGCCCAGGCAGGGCTGGGTGCTCACCCACCCCCCTTGGGGAGACAGCAGGAGCTGGGGATGTGTTGGAGGGGATTTAGGGCTGCTGCTCACTAATACTCTGCCCATCTCTTGCACCTACTGATGCTTCCCGGGCTGGTGCTACCCTGGAAGCCCTGTGAGAGCACACAGAAAGGTTTGTTTTTAGGTGACAAAGTGATTGTAATTATGGGTGAGGAGGCAGAAGTGCCTGGGCAGCCCAGAGATGCTGATATGCAGCCATCAGATAAGGGTGAAGATACCAGATACCTGGCTGGAAGATTGAAAATAAAAAACTTGGTTTCAGTGACAGGTCGATGGGGTATAATGTTACTGAGAAATACAGTCTGGGCTCAGCCTAGGGGTGCCCCTGTTTTGCATTAAAACACTGAGCTTTGGCCAAGAACCAGCCCACAACAGATCCTGGGCAGATGGACACCTTAGGAGAAAAATACCCCAGCTCCACATGGATTGGATTTCCTTCATCATTATCCATTCCTGCACTCAAATGCAATGAGATTTTGTTATTCCTAAACATGGATGAGGGAAATTGCTGTGTCTGTGTGCACTGAATTATGTGTTGTAACCATGTGGTTCTAAGTCAAATTGCAGCCTCACATTTAAATCCTGCTTGAGCATCTTCATTCTCAGGAGGAATTTCTTCACCAAAAGGGTTGTCAGGCATTGGAAGGGGCTTCCCAGTGTGGTGGTGGTGTCACCCTGAAATGTTCAAGAAACAGCTGGATATGGCATTTAGTGCTGTGGTTTGATTGGTGTGGTGGGGTTTGGTCAAAGATTGGACTTGGTGATCCTGAAGGGCTTTTCCAACATTCCAACATTAATTATTCTGCGATTTTTTTTTTTTTTTGCTTTTACCCATTTTCTCCAGTCAGAAATTCTACAGGGTTATCTCTAAGATACAGACATTTCCCCTATAAAAGAAAAATTTAAAAATTAGGTGAAAAATACCAGTTTTTTTTTTAAAGAAGTGTCTTAGTGATGCAAGAAAGCAAGAAAGCAGTTTCATTGTTTTTTTTAAGATAGCAAATTAAGAAGTAGAGGAGCAAATTCTGGCAGGGCAAAAGTCTGAGCAGGCAAAGAATTTTTGACTGAGTGCCTGGTAAAGCCCCTCAGTTCTGTTAACAGAGAAATAATGTGTATGTCAGTAAGTCATGACACCTTTGAAAAGCTGCTTCAGCAGCTACAAAGCGAAAAGCAAAGGTGGAATGAGTTTTCCAGCACCGAGCAAAATGAGTTGGCAATTATCATAAGTGCAACTTCAGTTCCTAATTTTCAAAATCAGTGCAAAATGCTGTTTACAGAGCTCGATGGAGCCTCTAGCAATTACGGCTGTGTTATGAAGAATGCCATGGCTAATGCTCTCTATGGCTTATTTACACAACCACGAGATGGGAGAACATAAGACAGCATATGAATGAAGTGCTGCAGTGTTTGAATAGGTATTTGATTGCCCTGTGTGTGCCAGGAGCTGCCTTTTCCAGCTCTCTCTGGTGTTTCTCCACCTCCCGTCCTGCTGGCGCCTGCAGGGCAGGAGCCCCAGCCCTGCCAGCACAGCCCAGGGCTTCCTTCCCTTGGGGTTTTAGCCAGAGATGTTTGGGGTGTGATGCACTGAGCTGTGCATTAATGTGGAAACTGCGCTAGAAAAATCAATTTGGCCTCCAGCACGGAAACATTCCCGTGGGAAGGCTGTCCCTGCCCTCCAAGCACCTCCTGTCCCCCTGCAGCCCATCCCAGGGTGCTGGGCTCACAGGGGCTGCCTCTGCAGAGCTGCTGGCTCCTGCAGGAGGGTGCTGGGGCAGCTCAGCACCTTCTCCCCTCGCTGCTCATCAGCAGCCAGGATGCTGCCAGGAAAATGAGGAACGCTGTGTTTTCCCACACAGGCTCTGAGTTCTGCTGAGAAAGGGATGAGGAGGCTTGTGCTGGTGGATTTTGGTACCTGGAGAGAGGAGAGAGGGTTGGAGCACCCTGCTTTAGTGTTTGCTATCCTCCCTGCCAGTGATTACCCACATTTGGTGTTCACACCCCCACTGCAGGGACAGTGGGTGCAGGGCAGCAGTGGATAATGTGAGTTTAAAAGCTGAGTTTTTCTGTGGCTGGGGAGAAAGGACGTGCATTTCTTCTCATCTTCCAGAAGCTGGGTGGTGTGACTGCTTTTGAAAAACTTGAATACACAGAAAAAAAAAATCTCACATAGAGAGGAAGTGCTGCTCACTGCTCTGTGTCTTTTTTTTTTTTTTTTGCACCTCCTTCCTCTTCCAGTTTGCTTGGCAGGCTATCTTGCTTGAGATCTGCCAGAGAAGAAGCCCTCTTTCTCTCTATTCTGGCAAATCTCTTCACTTCTTGAATGTCTCCTGTGCCTTATTTGTGTGCTCATTTTGGTGCTTTTCAGTGGCTGTGCTCATCTCTCCTTCTCAAAATACCTCTCTTTCTCTTCACATTTATCTCCATGCTGTCATTGGCAAACTTCCCTAGTGCAGCCTTTCTGTCCATTGACACCCTCCTTGTGTCTCAGCCATGCTCCTCACCTTCTCTTGGTGGATTTAATGCTCAAAGGGGAGGAAATATTTGGGTTTGAAGAATAGGTTGGCATTAAAAGAAGCTTCCAGACCAAAAGATATCATAAAGCAATCAGCTAAAGCTCTAGGTAGGCCTGTGCCTGTCACTGATAATGGCAAATCCACTGGGATACAAGAAAAATAGTTCTTTTTAAAACAGGCTTTTATTTGTCTCGTTGCAAGGTGATTCATTTGTTTGGGCTGTCTGAGAAAGCATTAAATGTCTTTAAAGTTTTAAAAACTGAAGGCATAATGTCCCTCCAACGCTCCTTCACCTTAGTCCCCATTACCAAAATGCTGTTTTAAATGTTGGTTTGACTTGAATTACTTTGTGGTTCTCTACTTGTTCTTTTCACATTTCCCTCTTGCCGTGCTAAAATGCTCTGAGTCATCACTTCCCTGCCACACAGGGAAGTCTTTCCCTCCTCTGCCTCCCTCCTTTATCCCCCAAGGTTATTGACCAGTGATTATTGGGTCAACAGAGGAAAAAAAAAAACTGTGGTCCAATTAATAGAAAATGAACTAGAAAGAGTTGCATTTACTTTTATTTTTCTTTTTTTCAGTGAAACCTGATTCATAATTTCTGCTTTCTTTAAAGTATCTGTTATACCTGTTTGGATGGCAGGCTGCCCTGAGCACAGTTCATCTCATCTGATGTGCAGAAGCACAGAAAACCTCGTGCCCTGGGGTCTGCCCTGCCATGCTCCCTTCATTAGGCTGCAATTGGAGGGCCCAGTGGTGGTTTGGGTGATAACAACCCTTTCCTATTTCTTCTCTCTGTAATTCCTTCCATCCTCTCTGGGTGCACCATGGGGAAGTTTTTCCCCTGGCACCTCTCCAGCTGCAGGAGGACAGAGTTTCTCTTCCCTGTCCCAAGGAGCTGGAGCTGCCCTTGTCCAGGGAAAAGCTTTTCCTGTGCAAAGCTCCTCTGCAGCCAAACCCCTGGGGAGGGCAGAGACCTGGGGACATCCCCTGGGAGCAAACAGGGCTGGAGCTGCTCCATCCCAGCTGGGGAAAGGTGTTCTCCTCCCTGGCTGCCTGTCCCTGCTCACCAGTCCTCCCTCCTTTCACAAACCACCACTGTCTCCATGCCTGGAGTGAGGAATTGTCCCTTAGGAGCGAGTCTGGGATCTCTCTGCTCCTCTGAGAGAAGTGACTCAGCTTCAGTAAACATGAGGGAGTGAGGGTGGTTGGAAGGAGAAACAAAGAGAGCTGTTTTGGGTATGACAACTTGGTCATGGTAGTTTAAATTCTCCAAAAACCCAAAAAGGACACGAGAACACAGGAGGAGGAACAATTTCCTGAGCCTTTTCCTTCCAGTTTCACCTGGGAGGAAAGCAAGTTCTCTGAGCCCAAGGTTTCCAAACCCTAAAAAGCAAACAAAGAGCAGAACAACTCTCTTGGGCCATTCTGACTCTGTGAGAGAAACCTGTATCAATCCATGAACAGCCACTGGAAGCTGTTTCAGATGTTGAAATAAAAAGTCTCTCGAGGCTACCAGCCCTTGAAAATTAAACCAGATGCATTTTTGCCTGATAACTTGCTTTTGATTATGATGAAAGTTTGTTCTGAATGAACATTTCCAGGCATGCAAAGTGGCTAATCTGGCAAACCAGCACTTTAATAGATCTGGGATCTCAAATCTCCCCTGTGCCATTACACAGTGTTCTCTCCCTCCTACTCACCACTCTGATGTTAAGACGGTTTCTTTGGATCAGGATAAGGTTATTTCCTTCAAGTTGGGTTTGGTTTGGGGTTTTTATTCCCCAAAAGGGGATATCAGTGAAAAATTAGGGTGTTTCCTTGAGAAGACAGTGAGTCATTAGTAGCTATGTTGCAATAGCTTTATTCATAAATATTGTCAAATCATTCGCATCTATAATTTTACAGACACTGCAAAACTTAAGACTTGTTTTCAACTGAGAAAGATGTTTCCTTGGTCATGACAAGTGGGCACCTGACCCCAACCTGGGACATCACCCTGGGAGCCCCACTCCTTGCTCCTGCCATTCCTGTGACATTTGGGCTGGCAGCTGGGCCAAATCCCTGGTGTTGTGTTTGGGGAGGAGTGTAAGGAACAAGACAAAGAAGGATCCTTGTCCTGTTGTGTCCTTGCACCACCCTCCAATCCCTGATGAGGGGAATTCCTTGGCAGTCCCCTCTCTTCAGGTTCATGGCATCTTGCAAGGCTGAC
Organism: Catharus ustulatus; assembly: GCF_009819885.2. Taxonomy (NCBI): domain Eukaryota; kingdom Metazoa; phylum Chordata; class Aves; order Passeriformes; family Turdidae; genus Catharus; species Catharus ustulatus. The sequence continues at coordinate 118,390,736 of NC_046222.1, forward strand.
CTCTCCTGGGGAAACCTTCCCACGCCTGTGCCCCTCCAGTTATCCTGTTTTCCTCTGCACTGTGCTGAATCCCCAACTCCTCCCAGGCTCCCTTGGCTGCCTGAGCTCCAGGGCTCTGCTCTGCTCCTGGCTCTCCCCCCATGAAGAGCATCTGCCCTGGATGGAATCACACACCCCCTGAGCAGGGCTCCTCACTTGCACACCCACTGGGTGCTGTTTCCACCCCTTTTTCACCATCTTTATTGCAAAACAGCATCAGAGTCTTAGGGCACAACCCCTCCTGTGCTCCTTGCTCTCTCAGAGGGGAGGCTGGGGTGGGGTTCACCTGATTTTAGTCTTAACAGAGTCACTTCAGCTCTAAATCCTATTCCTTCTTTTGAAACACCGCCTGTGACTGTCATTGCAAAATTCTGATTTCTTCATTGCTTGGGCTGCCTTGCACTGAGATTTCCTGCTGCAGCTCTCCTGGCAGGCTCTCTGATGTGTTTGAGAAAGGGTTCATTGTCAGCCCCCACGCTGTTAGCAAGTCACTCCTTGGATTTCTGTTCTGGGGCTGCCTTACTGTAGCCTTGCATCTAATTTGCCTAATTTCTGCATCTGATTCCTACTTTTGGAAGGGTGTCTGTTTGGTTAGAATCGCTCCCTTGTGCTGCTGTTTGGCCACCTGGGGTATGTGTGTGTCTATTTTTTATTTATTGTCAGTACACATTTACTGGGAACTTCTCATGTGGTGTCTTTAAAGAGATCCCACTGTTGCAGGGCTCTTCAAGAAAAACTTGGGCAGAGATCACAGCAGATCCCACTTTCCCACTGGGCTCCATATAAGGCTTTAAAAAGATATGAAGCAGCTCACAGCTGTTCCTGCATCCTGCAAATCCAGCCTCCAAAAGTTTCTGTCTGGATGAGTTCACTCCTCTGCCAGGGAGCCATCCCTCCATCCCTGTCCAGCAGCAGGAGGGGATTTTGGGGGCCTGCATCTGAGGGCTTTTGCTCCTACCTGCCCCAGAAGAAGCTGGCCAGTGTCTCAGAGTGTGCCTTTGGATCTGGGTCTGCAGCAGGGAAGAGAGGGAGCCTGTGGAGACAGCTTTTCCAATAATTCCTAATTTTTGCCTCTGTAGTACTGAGAGTCCTCTGTCCTTTAGCTCAGCCTGTGTTTCTATCAAATTCATGAACAATCCCTCTCATAAAATCCCATGAACATGGACACCTCTGGGAATGACAGTTTTTAGAAGGCTCTGATCCAGTTAGAAAAGTCCTAGTTTTTTCCATACCTTTTGACCTTCTATGCTTCCTCTTCGATCTGCCAGTGCTGAGGGGTTTGACTTTTTTTAATAAATATATACATTTTTTGGTGGCACCTCAAGGTCATATTTGTACTCCTGTCCTCCATTCAGAAGCTCTCTTTCCTGTCCTCCTTCCCCAGTAATTTTATCTTGCTGCACATGCAATCCTCCAGTCATGCAAAAGTTGTATTTTTAGACAGCTCTGCTTGGCTCCTGCCTAGGGACGTGCAACCACGAAGTTCAGCACTGCTTGGCCAGCCCTTCCCTGGGGCTGGTAGCCCCAGAGCTCCTGCTGGAATAAAAGTCAAAGTGCTCAACTCCAGAGAGCCTTTCCCCAAGCACTTTGACAGAATAAGTGAGCAGCTCTTTTTTAGGTTTTTCTGGCCATTTTACTCACAGAATGCATCAAGGGCACTTCCTGCAGGTTTGGTTTTTCCTTTCACGCCTCGTAGACACAGACACTTGTCAATATTTGTTCCTAGTCAATGCAGCCATTTGATGGAAATCCCCCATCACCCCTGGTTGCTCAGGCACCTGCTCCTGTCCCTTGACAGGGGAGGTTTGATCCCCTGCACCCCTCGTGTAACAAAGGCACCCCATGGGGGCTCTGCTGGAAAGGCACAGGCACAATGAGAGTGCTGGGAGTGGAAACAGGAAGGGATAAGTCATTATCTCCTGAAGTCTGGACAATGTTCCCATCCCTCCTCCACCTGCTGAAGGGATTTCCATCTTGAAGCACCAGCACTGATGCAGTGACTCCTTTCAGGGATGTCTGAAATGGTGATGAGTGCCCTGACTGGGTGCAGAGAGGTTCAATCCCAGCCCTTGCCCCAGCAGCATCATTGTTCCAGCACCTTCTCTTGTCCTTAGAAATGCCTGAGCTGTACACAAATCCCTGCTTTGTTCTGCTTTGTAGATACAGTGCAAACACAGAAAAGCACTTTATTTTCTCCATCTTCATCTTCAGGTGTTGGGAAAAAAATAAAAAGAGTAAATGTTTACAGCTGCTCCAGCCAAAGCAGAGTGAACACCCATAGGTGATCTTCTCTCTTTCTGCACCAAGAATGTGAACAGAGGAAGGTTTCAGTCCCTGTGAAAAGTCTCTGAGTTATTCCAAGTGTCTTGATTATTTTTTTCAAAGCAAGAAAACCCACTATTTTAAGGCATCACTAGAGGAATGAATCTGACAAGCCTTTATCCAAATGGATGTTTAAATTTTGAAAGGGAAAAAAAAAATCCCATGTGACTGACAAGGTCCTTTTCAAACACATAATATGCTGAACCTTGCATGACATTTCTGTGGGTGTTAAGTCTAAAGAGTTATCTTTGCATGCAATGTAGCAAATGAACTGTGTAAAGCGAGGGCTGTGGCTCTGTGCATCCTTGCTGAGTAGTACTAGAGCACTGTAAAACCTGACAAGCTGCTTCTTTTAAACTTGCATGTCCCCAGGGAACAGGCTGGTGTATTCTTGCTCTGCAAACACCTGGAAAGTTTGTTCTAGACTAGCTATTGTCATTTATGCTGTGTGTTGCAAGGAATAGATATTGTGGAAGAGCAGAAAGGTAGAATGATGCAAGTAAAGCTATGACTGAAACAAAACTGTTTGAAGATCTTTATCAGGTGTCCCTCCCTAGTTTTCCACCTGTCTTTTCTTCCCTCTTCACTTTTTCTGGACTTTTGGATCATCCTCACTCTTCCTTGGGGTCTCTTTTCAGCCAGGTCATCCTAAAACCCCACTGTCCCTGCTCTGGCTGAGACCATGGCCCTGGGGAGGAGAGCAGATGAGTCTGCCCAAATTCTGTAATCCATAAGGCACAAACAGGGTATGCCTCTCCCAGCCTGGAGTAGCTGTTTCATTTCGTTTTCCCCTCCCTGAAATTCCTGTTTGTTTTTTTGCAGTTTCAGGATGGCTATCAAACTCCTTTCAGCACTGAATTGGGGGAACAGAAGGTACAGTAGCAGACAGACTCACCTATTAATCGAATTAATATGTCTTGGTGAGCCAATTCAGAACACCACAGAGCTGGTTCTTGTGCTTTCATAACACCTCATGACACTCAATATTTTTGTTAAAGCTCCCCTTTCCAGATTCATGGGATGATGGGAGAGGCTGAGGAAGAATTAGCAGTAAAGCATCCAGAGCACCTGGCTGTAAGGAGTAATTGGCAAATGGGACCCAAGTGCATGCTAAAGTCTCAGCAAACCAGAATGCAAATAAAAAGCACCTGCAAACAACTGATGTTGGCTGTGCTTGCTGGAAAGATGCACGAAATGAGCTTGACTGGCTGCGCCTGTGGGCTGGAGCTGGTGAGTGGTGGTTCTAAGTTCTACAAAATGCCTCGATGTTTTCTGGGTAACCCCTTGGGGGAAGCTGGGAGCCAGCAGGGAAAGAGATGTGTGTGTGTGCAAAGTGGGGCAAGAAATTATCACCCACAAAAGCTATGGGGTGGGAAATCTGAATCTCCAACTGCCCAGGATAGGTAGCAGCCTCAACCCCCTGAGAAATGACAGTGTCAAAATACACTGTTAGTCAAAATAAGGCAAAAAATACAGTTTTTCAAACCTCTTGATGTGAAAACTTAAAAAATATGTGGGACATAGGAAAGTAAGAGAGACACCTGATAAGCAGCTGGGCATAAAGGCAGCTGCAAACTGCCCACAGGAAAAGGAGGAGCTGAGGCTGACTGGGAGATTGGTGGAAGATCTCTCCTGCCATTCTTGTTCTGCTGTGGAAACAGCTGAAGTTGTTACCAGGAACAGTTTGCAAAGGCTCAAACAAAGCCACTGACAGAAATAACTCGAACACAGAGAGGAAAAAATTGCTTGAGAATTCTTTTGGGAAGGATTAGGTTTTAAATAATTGCCATTTATAAGTTAATTTCACATCCTTTTGGAGCTTGGCCTACTAGGATTTGAAGGCTTGACTGAAGCTGGCAGACAGGGTGGGCACTGATTCCAGAGTCTGACTGCCAAGAAAAAGGAAAATATTAAGAGTAAAAATTGGCAATTCTGGAAAAAAATAAAAATAAAAAAAGGAAAAAAAGGCTAGGGAAATGAGATTTAGTTTAGGAAAATTATTGTTCTCTGAGCCATGGACTGATTTTATGGTTGGCTTATTAGTCACAGTCTTACATGAGCCTGGCCTTTGTAATCAATGTCTGCAAAGAAACTGGTGGAGAACACAGCTCCCAATGCTTTAATAATTTGTAAATCCACAATTTCGTTATTTTTAATCATGAGTAGGTTTTTTATAATTTAAATTCGTATCAAAATCTATTAAAAGCAGTGGGGAGACTCCTCTCAGCTTTAACAAATTTGAATCAAGCCCTGTAAAAATAGATGCTACGTGTCTCAAGGCTTCTGCTGCAGCCTTGCCAAATGAGTCCAAGCAGCAAAGTGAAACTACAGCAGAACTCTTGTGTTTCTGACCCCCAGCTCTTTAGGATTGTGAGTTACCAGGGCTTGTGTGACTCCTCTCTGTCCTTTTGACCATTCCTGAGGGACCTGGGCTTGCTGCTGGTGTTCTCTATGGTGCTGAGCACACTCATCCTCTCTGTGTTTCCAGCACAGTGTGGGATGATCTGCATAAAAAAGGGGCCCAGAGCTAACACCCAGCTATCAGGCAAACCCCAAGAGACTGGAGATGCAGACAGATTCAAGGAAAACTGATGGAAGCAGGTTGTTAGACAGCCTTGTGGAGCTCAGTGAAGGACATGTTTTTCTTTCTGGAAGAAAGCCACGATGTAGAAATAGGCTGAAACCAGGGAAGGAGGCTGCAGCCATAGCTGAGGCTGTATATTTAAACCTCTTTGCTGTCTGACCATCTGGGCCTGCAGCTAAACTTACCTACAAATTACTTTCAATGTTTCTACATCTTGAGAGGTAATAGGTGCACTTGATACTTCATGCCAGGAAGAAAGGCAAAATAATTGTCCTGAGTCAGATTTCCTCCACATCAGACATTTGTGTGGGTTTGGATGCCCAAGCTGTTTCACCCACACCTGCCTGGAACCCCAGGCTGGATGCTCTGCATGCACAGAGCCCCTCACAGCCAACACAAAATCTGGATTTGCAATCCTTCTCTGTAAAATACAAGTCAGAACCGCTGGCAGTGCAAATCCACTCACATATTTTTCTGCCTTTATATTGTTAACACTTTTTTTTTGGAACCATAGCTAGAAGAAGACCCTTTCCATGATGAAAATTCTTGTGGATGAGATCCAGAAAGCCTCGTTTCTCACTCAGCTCAGTCAAATTTGCTCAGTGACTCCTGTGTGCCCGGATCCCAGGAGAAAGCCCCAAACCCAGGGGAGGTCTGTCTGACCCCTACACATCAGGGAAGGGTTGGTGTGGGTTTCTGACACCTCACAGGGAGCTCACATGAGGGGGACTGACAGATGCTTGGTGAGAAAGTTGTGTTTTGCCACTTCTGCAACCATCTTGTGCAAAATGAGACACCTGGATCTAGCCCTAGTTTGACAGCTGCTGTGAAATGAGCTCACCACCCCAAATTTTAAGTGCCTGACTCACTTCTTTGGGGACTGGCTTGCCAATTCCTCCCCTGGAAGGCAAATGGATGAGGATGGCTGGAGCTCTTGCTGGTCAGAACTTAGATGTCCCCAGCTCTTGGGGCTGCTCCAGCACCTGCACTGGAGTACTGAGTGTTTGTCAGGCTCAGTGTAAATTAATGGCTCTCCTCTGCCTGTGCTCCTTCTCCTCTTCAGGTAATTTTCCCATCTGAATGGTTTTGTGCAAATGTTCCTCCACTTTAGAGAGAATAATGTGAAAATATCTGCTGAACAATCCCATCCCAAAACTGGGTTTTTTTCTCATCTTAAACCAAAGCCTTGTATTAATCTTCAATTACTGTCCATTGACTTGGGAAAGGCTAGAAGCAATTATATTTGGGAATTAGAGAAATTAAGTCTCAAGAGACACAGAACCTTTCAGCTTTTTAATGCTGTTGACTGTGTCTTTCTGTTCTGTTGCATCAAAGTTATAAAATTTAAATATTTTATAAAAGTGAGCTGTGATGGGTGATGGTACAGCACTGATCTGGTCATTCAGTTTGTCTATGATTCTTAGCACATTAAAAATAGTCACTGGGAAAGTCTTGAATGTTTCCATCCATCCATCCATCCATCCATCCATCCATCCATCCCATATTATTTATATATCATCTCCATGAGAGTTTCTTGGCAATAAAGATCCTCTGTCTAGCTGGTTGTGAGCATCCTGCCTTGCTTTTCAACAAATGGCATGGGAAACTCTTCCAAGGCCAAAACATGTGAATGAGATTTATTAATCCCGTGGCCCCTTGTCAGTCACAACAATGTTAATAATCCACAAACCATACATCATGTCTACATCCCGTGTAACAAATGCATCTCTGGGAGATGAACAATAAATCCCATGAGCACTCTACACTGAGAACACCCAGATTTGGGGCAGCTCTTTCCAGCTGCTCTGGTTCCTTCTCGCTGCCCGTGCTGGGAGGGGCTGGCGCTGCCCATCCTTGCTGGGGACACTGCTGTGTCAGTACTTGTCACTGTATCTGCAGTCAGGGTAGCGGTAGGCGAAGCGGGAGTCGCAGGAGCGCAGAGGTTTCAGGATCTCTGCCAGCTCCTCCATGGCCTCGTTGGAGCCCTGGTGCTCACCGAGGCCGCGGGCGCAGCGCTGCAGGAAGGCATCGATCCTCTCCTGCACGGGGGACACGAATTTCCGCGCCAGGAGCTTGGGCAGAAGGTCTTGACACACCATGACCAGGCTGTGCTTCTCGCTGATGGAGTCACAGGACACAAATTCAGACTGGCAGTCCACAGTCAGGCAGCTGAATATGTCCTTGTACTCCTGCTGGCCATCCATCAGCTGGCTCCCTGTTGGGGACAATTAAGCCACTTGTTAGAAATACAATAGTGAGCTCCTGGACAGTCACAGATACCGGTACCTCTGTGTTAACATGGGGTTTGTTGCTATCTAAAGGCTTTGACCACCTTTCACTACAAATTACTCAGTGCTGAAGCTGTGTAGGAGCCAATTTTCTGGCTCCTGAAATATGTATATTTTTCTGAATGACAGAGCTCTGCAGAACTGCCTGTCAGAGGAACTGGAGACGAGTCTGTCAAGTCAAGCTGACGCAGGAAAAAAAAAAAGAGAATTGGAGTGCAAATCTAAAATGTGGAGTTCCTACAAAAAACTACCACAAATAGCCAGACCAGTAATTTTTTCCATGTTAACCAAAATCATTACATTGCAAGAACAGCTCATCTAGCTGGAGTCAAGTTAACAGTCATAGCTGTTGGGGTAAGAAAAGGAAATCCAGTGGAAAATTTTCTGACAGCTGCTTCTGAATATTTGAGACCTACTCAGCTAAATGTGTGAGCTGAGGAAAAACCTTTTGAAAATGTGAATATTCAAAATGAAACTGTTAAATTATTGGGAGAATAGTGACTAACTCTACTTGCAGGGGTAGAGCTATGTAACCTGTGAAAATTGAATAGTAACCCTTGATTTTATGTGAAAGTGACAAAAAGGGGATTTTGTTATTTTTGTTATTATAATATTAACCATTATTGGTCAATGTGATGCATGCAGGTAAAAAGGGTCCAGCATGACCCACTGCTTAGAACAAACGAAATTACAAAATTTCTGCTTGCAAATTTCGACATTTGCATGGCAAAAGTTTTAAAAGGAAGAATTCAAATGAGAGCATTCAGCAGACCATGCGTGCTGAGAGCTGCTGCCAGCTCCAGCGTGGTCACCAAACCACGGACTGCACAAACAAAATTAAAATTAACAAAACCCAAAGAAGGCAGCAGTAGAGCCAAGGGTAGAAGGGGAAGATTTGCCTGCCCTGCCTCCCGAGCCCTCCGTGACAGATGCGCGGCCAGGAGCCCGCTGAGTACCTTCCTCCTTGTCGATGATGCCCAGCGTGCTGGCATCCCGGATGAACAGATGCCCGTTGCTGAACACGCCGAAGGTGCCAGCGTCCACGCGGGTGAAGTAGAAGAAGTAGTTGAGGTCGTTGGTGGCCATGGAGCGCAGCACGGCCAGGAGCTGCAGGGCCAGGTCTGCGGCCACCTCGGCGGCCGCGCCGAAGAAGTCGCGCAGGGGCCGGGTGCTGGCGCTGACCACCAGGCGCCCACAGGAGCCCAGGTACCGTGGGAAGGGCCAGCCCTCCACGTCAGGGAAGATCTGTGGGGAAGAGCAGGGATGGGGGGATTACCCTCTACCTTCCTCTCAGAGTGCCCTTGCTGGCTCCAAGCAGCCGCGTTGTGTTTTGGATTCCAAACCGAAGGGTTTAGAAACCAAAAGGGTTTCATCCTGCAACCCTTCCTCACCCCATCCACCCCCAGCAGCTGGGAAAGGTACTTACTACCCCATTCTGGAAGAGTTAGGATTCTTTCTTTTTTCTTTCCTTTTTTTTTTTTTTAAATATGGTCCTTTTCTGTAACGTAGGAACAATCTGGTAATTCGAGATTTATTCTGTAAGAAAGACTAACTGGAAAGTCCAAGATAATAATAGTTTTCAGATTCATGAAAATTTTAGCCACAGAACAGCTAATTTTAGGTGTCTTTGATGGGTCCCTCATGAGCACTGAACAGATGAAGTCACAGCTTGGAGTTGAGGTAGGGCTAAAGCAGTTTTTGCTAATTGGTGAGAGCTGCCAGGCTCATTTGTAAGAGACTTTGTAGTCTCAGGAGCAGAAGTGGTGGGTGTTTGCTCCAGCGGAGACACCTGGGCTGGGCTCCCTGCATCCCTGCAGCTCGTGCCAGCAGCACAGTTATCCCAGGTGGAAACCCAACTGCGTGGCTGCTGAGCCCTGCCAGCACAAAGCTTTCATTTGCATTAAAACTCATCTGTGTCCCCAGCACCTCAGACCCTGCCAAGCCATTATGAACTCGCCTAGTTTCATGTTTAAGGTTACTTCTCCCTTCTGCTGTGAAGGATTCTGGGCAACCATGTAAGATCTAGCTTTTTCTCTTTGGGCATATTTTTCTCATCTCTTCAAGCTGTATTCCCGTGTCTTCAGAGTGGTGAGGGTCACAGCTTCATGTCCCAGTAACCCATAACTGGGGAGGCTGAATGACCCCCAGGAGCCTCCCAGAGCACGAGCCATTCCCCATCCTTGGGACCACAGAGCCCTGTGAGCTGCTGAGTGCAGCCCTGCCTGGTCCAGAGATGGATGATGCTGCCACTGACATCTTTTCTTTGTGGGATCACGAAAGGTTGCAAGAACCAGCAGTGAGGACTGGAGGTGGGATGGGGAAAGGTGAGGATTCTCCCTTGGAGACTTAAGGAAAGAGAGGAGCTGCATGCCAGGCAGGTCAAAAGGGGTACAGGGAAGGGTGTGAGGCCTCCCTTCAAACCCAGAGTTTTGAAAGCCAGAGCCAGTTACCAGTGGCAGGCAAATGGAAAACCCAGCACTGACATGTGGAAATCATGCTCTTTCTCTTCCAGAAACAGGCTGTGATTTCATGTAATGCATTAGCAATGCAAACCTAACACTTTGAACTATTGGGGATGTGTAAACCCCTGGATTTCACAGTGCCCTAGTGCAATAAAACACCTGGGGGTCACTATTCCTCCCCAGCCTCACAGACTGATGAGTCTGCCTGGCTCTGCCCACCCAGTCCCATAGAAGAAACACGCTTTTCCAAGGCCAGGGAGCTGCCGGAGCAGGGCTGGGACAGCTCTGCACCTGAGCCTGGCACTCATCTCACACAAGGGTTTGCCTGTGAGCTGTTCTGGGGTGGTGTTTCCAGCTGGGGCAGGGTGGCACACACCTGTAAGAGGATGGGGTGTGAGTTCACTGCCAGGGTGTAGAGCAGGCGCAGCTTGTCCCGGTCTGTGAGGTGATCCATGTGGATGCTGCCCGCGTCCGGCACCTCCGCGTAGCGCCGCACGATCCTGTCCAGGAGCCGCTGGGATGGGCAGCGCAGCATGGGGCTGGGCAGGCCCTGGGAGAGGGGAGAGCAGGGCAGGGATGGCTCATTGCAGCCCCCAGGGTGCTGGGGGTGTGCACACAGCTCTGTGCTCTGCCCACTGCGCTCTGCTTTCTGCTCCGGGGGGTACAGGCACATGGGGCGCTCACCCTTCCTAGGAAAACCTGTGCCATCCAAAAATGCCACTTCCCAACTCAGGTTTCAAGAATGCCCCATGTTGGGATTAGGTTTGATATAGGTGCAGATGACCATGACTTAAGGCTGTGGGAAAACCATAGTGGTGAGTAAAAAATCACCCCCAGAGTCCTCTAGTTCCATATGTCAATTACTGCCAGAAAGTTCTCTGCTTCCCTTTTTATCATTGGTTCCCTTTTGCGGCAATAATTTTAGTATTCCTAATCGCCCTTCTTTATTATCCCTAAACTCTGCCCTAATTCCTCCCCTCCTCCAAGTTCATAAATACCCTGCCATGCCCTAACATCTGCCTTTTGTCCATTTGCCCTCGTGCGTGGAATTAGTCTCCCTGTACCATCTTTCCTGGTTCATTCAGTACAAACAGTGCACCTTGCTGTTTGTTGTTTTCTAGTATTGAAGTTTTTTAGTTCCCAAACAATCAGGTCAGATTTTCTTTCTGCATAAAAGTTCAGTGAAGCCTCCAGCTCAAATACCTGGGCTGGGAAGGGTTGGAGGTTACAGCCCCCATTCTTGGGCACTGCCAACCTCATATTCCACATCTCTCCACACCATGGGACTCTTCCCCCTGCCTGGGTTTCCAGCCCTGGCATTCCTGGTGGAGGCCCTCCAGTTGTTACAGCAGTGAGTCACTTCCCTCGTTAAATAATCTTCAGATCACTTCGTTATTTGCTTAACCTGAGAGCAGCTTTCTTGGAAATACTGTTTGCTGAGGTCAGTAAACATGCTTTAAAAATGTAAATAAACATTGTGTGTGAGTATAAGCACAGGATATGTTCTCTCTCTGATAAACTCATGCATTAACTATCAAAACCAAATAGCCTGTGTGTACTTTTTGTAAATACCAGCAACAAATAGAGAACCGTTGGGCTAATGGAGTCAATTATCACTGTGTTTCACTCTTCAGATTTGGAGGTTTGGCTTGTAAAATTGCATGAGCAATCTATGGCTGGAATAAATGGCATAGAAAATTATACCTTCATAGTCAAAAATGGCCTTTTTAAATTTTTCAGTTAGTCTTCCTTAATAGCCAAGAAGAGTTTACATATGGAGGGTTGCCCACAGTGGCACAGAAGCACTGCCCTGCCATGCCTCTGCTGCGGAAGGGAATCAGGTTTTTTTAAACCTCTTTATTAAAAATGATCCCACTAGCCAAATTTACTCTTTTGGGTTTTGATTATAATTTGATGTCCGGGAGATGTGCTTCAGAGGAAAGGGAGGTGGAGCTCATGTCCCTCCCTGCCATCCCTCATGCTGAGAGCAAAGATGTGATGCAGCCTCTCCCCAGGTCATTTGGTAGCTCTGAGGCAGGTCCTTCTCAGCCCCTCCTGTGCGAGCTGTTCATTTGGCACCAAACACTGAGTCACCCAGCCGTGACAAAGAAATAAACATGGAAGGGATGAGTAGGACACTTCCCCAGCTGGAGGAGGAAAGGGGGAACTAGATGCCTGAAGTCTCTTCCTCTGCATCCCTGTTGGCTTCAGTGAGATTTCAACCACCCCTTGCTTGGCCATCCGTTGCAAAAAACAAGTCCAAAATGCCAATAGCTGGTCAAAACTACCTAAGAAACTCAACCACAACTGATTTTGTTTCACAAAATCCAAAAAAATATTTTTTTTTAAAAAAAGAATAAAACATTTGTCAAAAACAATCCTACTCAGTTCCTGTTGCAAGTCTTCATACACTTCTCTGATGTAGCCTTATCAGGAAAATATTTTCCCAATTAATTGTCTAAAACCACAGAAGGGTGCAGGGGGAGGGATGGTTATGGATTTCTGTCCTGCAGCACTTGCAGGAAAGTTGTGGCTGACTCTGTCACTTTCCCTTTGGAGGAGAAGTGATAAAAAATGAGCAGAACAGAGCTGTGTTAAGTAAGAGGTAAATGGTGGAGAAAGTCTCTTGCAGCTCTGTGTGCATGCAAATATTTGCACCATAGAAAGCCTTGCTGCTTCCAGGACTCTGCAATGCAAAAGCTGAGACCCTGAAGAGCACACAGTGGGAGCATAAATCACAGCAGCAGAGAAGGCATGGATGGTGTAATTAGGGCTTTTCTGAGGCCAGAGCTCATCCTCTTAACCAAAACGTGGGCATGTGCTGCCCATGTGCTCATGGCTGCTGGTTTCCTGAGGAGCTGCTTCAGACACATCAGTGCAGGTGTGGGAGCAGGGCTGGGTGCTGACACCTTGGCATCAAACATTGGTGCAGCTTCCTACAGTTTAATGAAGCCCTGACCCTCCAAAACTGGGCAATGGGGCCTTCTGATTTCAGCAGAGACAGTCAACAGCACAAAGCTCAGCACCTGCTTGATTGTTTCAGTGGAGAGGGGTCTCACCTTCCTGCAGACTGATGGAAACATCTCTACAGCAGGAAAGGAGCTGGAGTTGTAAAACTGTCAGACAAAAACTGTCAATGGAAGAAAAATGTGAAGAGCACATGCTCGAAACACTGGAGATACAGATTTATCTGAGAATATCTTAAGTCCTTTGCAGTGACTTATCACCCCAGAGAATAAGACCTTACAGACAGCCTGATGTATTTTTTGTGATTGATATGGAAAGCTTCTTATTTACTTTGATTAAATACCCACATTTCTATATCTGATAGTGAGCAGTTCCTGCAAAACCTACCTGCACTCAGCTGTGAGTTTTTAACCCCTATTACACAGTACAGGGTGCACTTTAAACCCCATCAATTCATGCAAATGCATTTGGAGTGCAGACATACCCAGGATTCACTTGGATGTAAAGACAACTTGTGGAAGACAACTTCTTGCTCTGTTTTCTTTTCAGTCAGCCCAAGGAGGGATGGCCCAGACCAGGAGCACAGCTGCCTCCTGCCCCATGAGCCACTGCCTGGGTCCAGCTTTAGGATGGGTTCCAGGAGGAAACACTAAGATGTAGGTGTGAAAGCACCTACAGCTCCTGGTGATGTGAATCCAAGGGTTTGGGTTTCCTTAACTCCCAAAAGAAAGAAGGTAAGAATGCCCTGAGAAACTTATCCTCACTGCCAGCAGGATTATGGAATTTATTTGCTTAACCTGAGAGCAGCTTTCTTGGAAATACTATTTGCTAAAGTCAGTAAACATTCTTTAAAAATGTAAATAAACATTGTATGTGAGTATAAGCACAGGATATGCTCTCTCTCTGATAAACTCATGCATTAACAATCAAAACCAAATAGCCTGTGTGTATTTTTTGTAAATACCAGCAATAAATAAAGAACATCATCTGATGATGAGGTCAAAGAGGAGGCAGGTCTAGGAGGTGGCTCTGGGAGCCCCATAGTGCCCATCCTTCCCTAGGTGGACAAATGGACAAGTGAGTGAGCTGCTGCTCCTGTGCAGCAGGAGGAGATGTGGACTGGACTCAGAGTCACACAACCAGGGTGCCAGTGCATCTGCTGTGGGCAGGACAAGCTGCTGGTCAGCAATTGCTGGTCAGCAGTTACTGGTCAGTATTTCTGGTCATTAGTTGCTGGTCAGCATTTCTGGTCAGCAGTTGCTGGTCAGTAGTTTCTGGTCAGTAGTCTCAAACAGTCTGTCCTAGAGAAAGGGTCTGTAAATACTGGATTTTCACCTTGGTACTGCTTTCCTCTGTCTGCCTTCAGCCTTTTGCAGGCTGTGCTTTGTAGGCTGGGCTGTACATTTTCCCTGTGGGTGATCTGTGCAAACCAACCTGCTGTGCTGCCCCTCCAGCAGGAAAGCACCAGAGTGGTTGGAGGTGATGGGCTCCTGGGCAAAGCAGTGCGTGTCTGGGGCTGCTGTGCAAAGCAGTGGGTGTCTGGGACTGCTGTGCAGGCTGAGCCCCAGCTAAATCCTGCTCATCTCTGAGGCAGGCTGGATTTTAAAACAAGACTTTTCTGCATCCAATAAAGATTTTCATTGTGGCTGGTGAAATAATCGCTGTGGCAGGAGCTCAGCTGATGGCTGGGTCAGGCAGGGCAGGCAGTGTAAAGTGAAAAAACATGACTTCATGGTCTGTCATTCTGATTCAAGCACGTTGTGCTCTGTCTATCAGACAAAATTACCTGTGCCCATTAGCTTTCCCCAGTGCTGCTATACAGGATAAACTGCAGGGAAGGGAGAATGAGCAGTGCTGTGTGACTGCAGCTCTGTGAAACAGGGTGGGCATCAGGCACTGAGAGAGGTGTTCTGTCAACACCTCTGAAAAGAGAAGAATGGGAAAACAGAGCCATAAGAGCAGTTCTTTAGGTAAGTATTTGCAGAGACACATGGTACCCCAAAACCCCTCTGCAGTGGCTCGTGGTGGGTACCAGCACCTGTCTGCACAGCAATCCCTGCAGAGGGGCAGCAGGGCTGGGCTGGGGGCTGGCAGAGGATAAAGGACAGCTGGGATGGCCAGGGAGGAAGGGGATCCCCATCTCTGTGGGGCTGGGTGCACTAGGGAGCTCACACTTAACCTGTGGTGGCCCAGATTACCAGGGCTGGGATGGGGTCTCCCACACAGACTCACACACAGTATGACTGAAAGGTTGCTCCACTGGCTGCTTTTCAGTTAAGACCACTGTGGGACCAGAAGCCATTTTGCAGAGCACGTGCCAGGTCTTAAAAAGTGACTGGTGATTGCTGTTGAAATTTGGTGGTGAGACAGTAAGTTCCAGAGTCTCAGTATCACTATGTTTCTGTGCGTATTCAAATCTACATGCTGGTAGAAGGGATTTAAATTCCAATTTTCGTTTCCCTGATTGATTTATAGAGCTAAAGGACCATGAAAACATGAGCAGAGCAATCCTGAGGCTGATGTGCAAAGGTCTGGGCCTCCCTGCAGCCTCCCATGCCCTTTCCAACTGAAAAGCTGCAGGGGTTGATGAAATGTCCCAGGGAGTTTGTCACTGGGCACGTCCCCCCAGGCTGGCCCTGAGCTCAGTTCAGAGGAGCCCTGGGGCTGATATCAGCTCAGCTTCCCCCTGCTGCTGCACAGGGAATTTCTTGGGAGAAACTGGATAGGTGCAAGGGCAGGGTGCCCCAGCCAGGGTGTCTGTGTGTGCACATGTGCATCCATATATGTGTGTGTGCCTGTGTGCAGCCCAGCTGGCATTTCAGACTCCGACAGGACAGCCTGGGGAAAACTGTAGCACATGAAGGGCCTTTTAAGGAGAAGGATTTGGGCTCAGCTGATGATTTAGCTTTGCAGCAGGTCTGAGATACCACAGAACCACATTTCTCCAGTTACTTTTTCACCCAGCTCAGCAAATGGAAGCTTTAAGCTCTCAATTCCTTGCCTTTCCCTCAGCACTGCTTGGCACAAACACCTGGGACATTCCAGCAAGGCTGGAGGACCTGGCAGCCCAGCTTGCCCTCCTGCAAGCCCCTGCAGGGCTGCCTGGGGACAGTGGTGGCCAGCAGGTGCCTGGGAGCTGCTGCCTGCCAGCCCAGGGAATTGTCCCTGCCCACAGGCTCAGGTGAGGGATGCTCTGAGTGGAAGTGTTACACTGTCCCCTCTCTAGTGCCTTTCCTGAGGCTGCTAAACAAAGTACAGTAAGCTTTGCTCCAAAAATCTTCTCCCTGGCAGGCATGCGCCACCTGGAAGGGCACTGCCTTCAGGGTGACCTGCTGTGCTGTCAGTGGTTTGGATGAGTCCGTTTTGGTGCAGTCCAGACATAACCCCAGTGCATCCCTCCCTCTCTCCTCAGGTGTGCTGCTCCTCAGGGTAACAGGAGAGGAAAAATTAAAGCAGCATAGCTGTAGCACTCACCAAAGCTGAGTGGATGCAGCAAGCAGCTGCCTATAGAAATATAAATGAAGTCACTTTTCCACAGTCACTTCTCTCTTGGAATGGGAAGAAGTACTGGAATAATCCTTCTTTGTCTCTCTTGTTCAGTATATCTCCAACCCCCACGCTGGCCCCTGCCCCTTTCCAGTGGTTATTGCAATGTTTTGCTGTTCTTTGGCTGGGCTGAGGGGGATGCCCTGTGCTGTAGCTGCCCATCTACCTGTGGTGGTGACCCACACTCACTGTGCTCCTGTCCTGGCTTCACCTGTGACGCGCCAGGACTGTGGGAGAAAGGGCAGTGTGCTTCTTTGTGCCTGAGGTCATTTGCTGTGCATGGCAGGAGAATGAGTAATCGAGGCTTTGGCTCTGACTGCCCATACCCCTTGTCCTGCCAGCCACAAGCAAGAGAGACCCACACTGACTTGGTCCCTGGCCCAAAGCAAAATCACTTTCAAGGCACCGGCTGCCCTTTTGGGTACGGCTTTATGATCAAAAAGCTCCAAAACCCCACAATGCTGACACATGGTAGAAAATTAGTAAAAATAAAGGCAGCAATCTCCCCACTGGAACTGTTACCACATTTGTGTGCACAGCCTGTTGTTATCCCCGTGCCTGCAGCCACCTGGTGCTGTGGCTTTCCACAGGACTTCAGTTTCAACCTGCACCAAGATCCAGGAGCTGGTGCTCTCCTCGCTGGGGCCAAGCCCATCCCAGCCCTGGACAGGCGGTGCCTGGGAGGGCTCAGCCTTCCACCATGGCACTTTTCTTCCCATCAGGACATCATTTTGCCTCTCCCCTTTGGCACATGGGCCTGGCACACCAGGTTTCCCCATCTCCACCCACCAGGCAGGATGAGTGCCAGCCACCACCCCATCTCACCCTCCAGCCAGCAAGCTGCACCACATCCCCACGAGACCCCTTCCCCACCCCTAAACCGCGCGGGGCTCGCTGTCCCCCGTGCTCCCCCAGCTGTGGTGGGGCTGGAGCCACAGGACACAGACCTGCACCAGGTCAGGCGTGAGGCGCTTGGCCCGCAGCCACTTCTGGAAGCGCTGGGTGCGGCGCAGGGCGCGCTCCAGGCTGCAGCTCCTGGTCTTGAGCAGGGAGGTGCAGATGCGCTTGTCCGCGCGGTCGTGCTGGTACTTGGAGGTCAGCCGGGTGATGTCCACCAGCCGCCAGCTCTTGGCATCGTCCGTGTAGTTGCCCGAGTAGCTGAGCAGGGAGTTGGGGGGCAGCTTTAAATGAGAAGAAAGCCAGGTGTCAAACCTGCCAAACCAAAACGAGAGCCCCACGGAGAGCGGGTTAAAAGCCGCACGGACACAGCGCCCGCCACGCTGAGCTCCTCCAGGCTGGTCCCTGGGGCCACCTGCCACAGCCTGGCAAAGGCCCAGTGACCCTGGCTGGACAGCCCCAGCTACCAGGGTGAGGTGAGCAGGCTGAATCCATCAGCTAAGGAAATGTGCTTTGGTAAAAAAGTCTGTCTTTACTTCCCACTAATACCATCCCTTGCCATGAATGCTGCCATGGAGCGAAGGGTAAAACACCCAAACGGGCACTTTTGGGTAGAGGAAAGGAGGAAAGGGAGAGGGTTACAGGGCTTTGGTTCATGAAGAATTTCTGGTGGTTTTAAATTTTCCTATTTCTAGAAAAAGAGTCCCGAAAAAGGAGTACAGTAATTTCACGATTATAAGCTGCACCTGATTATAAGCCGCACATTATAATACAGGGTGTGATAAAAGGTATCTATTCTATCACCATCTGTTGAGGGTGGGGGCAGTGATCCTCATCTCCCTGGGAGATATTCTGCTAATGGGCCATCCATTGAAACCAGGCAGGGCATTGTTCTTTATCTTTTCACAACCCATCCTTCCTCCAGCCAGTCATCTTCTGCTCATGGCCATTGAGTCCCACTGTGGGACTGATAAAATTACTGCATCCCATTGGGAGTTGCTCCAGCCAGGGGGAAGAGCACAACATTTCTTGCCAAGATAAAAACAGAGGTTTGGGGACACTAAGGGAGCCCCTTTCTCCACTGGATCCAGAGGAAAACCGGATTTCTCCACATCACCACTGGAGCTCCGGAGGGAAACTGCACCTTGTACAGGAGCACTGCTCCAACTGAGCCACATCTGTCACTGCAGGAGGATGCAGCCACCATGGAATGGGACTGCTGCCAACACCCTGCCTGACGGGTGTCAGGTTGTACTCTGACTGTGTCAGGGTTTGGGGTTTGTTCTTTGTAGTGCTGTATTTCTATTTTAATTTCCCTAGTAAAGAACTGTTATTCCTAATTCCCATATCTTTACCTGAGAGCCCCTTGATTTCAAAATTATAAAAATTTGGAGGGAGGGGATTTACATTCTCCATTTCAAAGAGAAGCTCCTGCCTTTCTCAGCAGACACCTGTCCTCCAAACTAAAACAGCAACTTTTCATTCTTTGTCCATGTATAAGCTGCACCTGATTATAAGCCGCACTTTGGGTTTGGACGAAAATTTTAGTCAAAATGGTGTGGCTTATAATCGTGAAATTACTGTAATTGGCACTTTGAAGGACCATCCTGATATTAAAACCTCCTGACAACAAAAGTATTTGAGAATATCAAAATGACCTCTTGTTTTGAGGTGGTGGCTTTTGTCAGTGCAGGGGTCTATCTGTCTCCCCCAACTTCCCTGACTGTATTTCTGCAGCCAGGTTGAATGACCTGCCCAAGAGCAGTAGAGTTTGGGGTGTGATGGGGGACAGGGTGTGTGTGCCCTGGCCATGCAGCACCTCTGTAGCCATGGAGATCTTGCACTAATTTTCTCCCCCTACACAGGCACAGGAGGGGAGCATATGGGCTGGGTAATTAGGGGTTTTTTTGTTGTTTCAGCAGCCCCCTCAGCCCTGCCCACACGCCAGAGCTGAGGAGCGCCGTGCCTGTTCTGGGAGGGTTCTGTAACCTGCTCTCGGAAAATGGCCCAACTCTGACCTTTGGTTTGGCCAATGTCCTGCCCTCACTGCCTCTGAACCCTCCTGTCCTGAGCTCCTTGTCCAAGTGCACGTCCTAATTTAATCTCACCATAAATTAAAGCCGGTAGCTCAGAAGTGAAACAGGAGAGGAAAGAGGTTCCCTGCAGGAGTAGCCTAGCTGGAGTTTCAGACAGCTCAACAGACATTAACAAGCCTGAAAGCTGAAGCTCGTCTTTCCTTTCAAATTCCATTTGGGAAATTGGCACAGAGAAATTTGGGGAGGATTAATTTTCTATGATTTCAGGCAAATAACTGACTCAGTGACATGAGCCACCATCTGCAATCAGAGACTGATCAGACAATCCCTCCTGAAGGCAGCTCCCCACTCCCTTTCCCCACCACAGACCCTGTGCAGCTGAGCTCTGGGGCAGGCACAGGTGCCCAGGATGGCTGGAACCCTGGTGCTTCCCCTGCTTTGCCTTTCAACTCCTGCCAAGTGCCTCCCTCCAAAAATTTACCATGGAGGCTGACCAGAAGTGGGGGAGCCTTGTGTGAACAGGTTGGTGGATTCCAGCATTTCAGTTCTTTGGGCATTTTGCCCGACATGAAATGGAAGATTCCCTACAATTAAGGCACCTGACACGATAATAAACACTGGGTTTGAGTTTTTTGTTTTGGTGGGCTTTTTTTTGTTTTGAGTTTCTTTTTCGTTTTTTTTTTGGTCTGGTTTTGAGTTAGGATTAAAGAAAAAAGAATAATTGCTGTGCCTCACTGTGATTGTTGTGCAGCAGGACCCCTCCCAGTGCCTCATCTCCAAACAGGGCACAGCGTGCCAGGCACGTACTGGGAAGAGATGGCTCTGGGCTGGGCTTCTCTTTCTTTTTTAGTTTTTTTTTTAAGTTAAGCACAAATATGCCTTGTGACTTGACTCAGGCTTGTGTGTTCAGATCAGGCAGAGAGCAGAAAGTGCTGCCTCCTGCGTGCAAGCAGCACGTGGATGTGTGAAACCCAGGGCTGAGCATTGATCTGAGGGTGGATGGAGTGATTCCCTCTGCAGAGCTCTGGGGGAAGAGCCACCCCGGCCTGGGAACCCAGCATGGGCTGCAGCAAGTCTGTATTTGGCATCATTTCTGGGCAGCACAGTGCTGGCCTGGCACATTTGCTGGATACTTTCAAGATTCATCATCAAGTTGTGCTGTAACAACTCCCTCTGTACAGAACTTTTTAGCCAAGGGCCTGCAAATGCTCTAAGACCTTCAGTAAGATCTGTGTGAATATGTGAGTCACAGATCACAGATTTTAGATCAACCCAGAACTAAATGCTGAAGAAATCCAAACTTGTTTTTCTTTTTTTTTTTTTCCTTTTTCCTGAATGAAATTTAGTATTTTGTTTCAGCCAAAATAATTTTGCTTGCATTTGAAATTTCACATTTTTTGAAAAAGAAATTAAGTAAGCTAAGTCTTAAAACAAAACAAAACAAAAAGAAATAGCCTGTAAACCCCCATCTAATTGAAGCATTCCAGCTTTTTCAGTCTTCTTTCCCATTATTTTTGGACAAAGCTCAGGACCAGCATTGGCACAAGTCTTTGAATAGTTTTGGTCGGCTCAGTTCTGCGGCGTTTTGAAAATCTAATATTTTACAAAAACTTTCACTGCACTCTGCTCTCAGTACAGTTGGCAGACAGGCTTGGTATTCTCATTTACAGATGGATAAAGCTGGGCAAAGATAAGGGAAGTGTAGAACACTAGAGCACAAGATGAGTCACCAGCCGTTCTGGGAACAAAACCCACATCTTCTCACTGTGAATGCATGTCAGGGCTCCCAGGAACGATGGGGAATTAATGAAGCATGTTCTAATGTGAATTAACACAGAGAAGCCCAAGCGCCATCCACCTTTTCGAACATGTGAAAAGGTACATGAGGGTGGATCAAAGAGCACAAGCACCGCTGAAATTTCCCTAGTTTGAGCTCTCACTTGCCAAAAAAAAAAAAAAAAAATAAAAAAAAAAAATCCCAGTTTTTCAAGAAATCAAGTGGGAGAAAAAGTTTTAGCCATGCAAAGGAAAGCCTGCTCAGGAGAACATTTTAAAGTTCCCCTTCCTGAAGAGCTCACAGCAGAACTTCACGTTATCACTTATTTGTGGGAAGCCAGCTGCAGGCTGGTGGGAGAGAAAAAGAAGTGTCTGGTTTAGGGAGCCCCCCTGTCTCCCCTGAGGCAGGAGTGCTGTGCTCCCACATGTTTGTGGACCCCAGGGGTGCACCCTGCTCCTGCTGTCCCCTGGAGCAAAGCCAGCAGGGCTCTCCTGCCTTGGCTCACGTAGCAGCTCTGTCCCACAGCCAGAGCACTGTGCAGCTGGAACCCCACAGCCAGAGGCAGTTCTGCTGTTTTTGGCAGGTCTGAGGGAACCTGCACGGCCCCAGCCTCCCCAGTGGCCAAGTGGGAGTAACCAAAAGGGAGCAGCTTTGTACCTGGCAGCATGTCCCTAAAAACCCTGCACAGGTGAGCAATAAAAGGGGGCAGCAGGTTGGGGCAGGAGCCAGCTGCCATCCTGCTGCAGGGAATAAAATGCAGAGCAGACCCTACCCTGAATGCATCCCTGCAGACCCACAGCATGCTGGGCTGACTGCAAATCCACGCTGCATTTTGGGACAGGATCAGGCTGGGCTGGGAGAGACCCAGCACTGAGCCCTGTGCACCTCCCCTGCTGCTCGCTCTGGCACTGTGGATGGGGAAAGCCAAAGGGCAAAGTGACAAGGACTGGAACCCCTGATGTGCAAGAGCAAGGAGTGCTCTGGCTCAGCAAAGCCTTTTTCCAGCAGCAGGGGAAGGATGGATGTCTGGAATTACAAGTCCATCCCAGACAAACCATTATGGTTTTACTATGCTACATTTTATAGGATAGTTTAAGATAAAAATGGTGATTTGTCTAATACTATGCTACTTACATTATAGCATTAAAAATACAATTTTACTATAATCATTTCTTCTCCCCCAGGCTTTTATATCTATAAAAGAAAGTGCATATGGCTCTATAAATCATATCAGACCCAATAAACCCTTCCTCTGCCAAGCACTGCCTTTAACTTTCTCCTCAAATACAAGTGGCTACATTTTCCCTGCTGTCATCAGATATGCTCTGCTTTTGAGCCTAAAAATGATTGGATTGTTCTGATGACCACTTGCACAGTGTGTGTCTCATCATCACCGAGGCAGATGCAATTTCTGCCTTCAAGTTCTCACACAAATCTCCCCAAAATGTACCAGTAATTTAGCCACGTGCTATTCTCAAGCATGTGGGGAACCTCATGTGCAGAAGTCCCCGTGCCTCAGGCAGGTTTAGATCCCTTTTGATCTCAGTTAAAACGCACGTGAAATTCTGCACATTCACGTTGTTGCACCTGGTACAAAATTATACAGCATGTTTATATGTTTGTAGTTAACATACTCTGTTGGGAGCGTACAAAACTAAACCCCCTTTTGCCTTTAGTCAGTTGCTCATAATATAATATTTCCAGTAAATCTAAACAAACTGATTTCTTCCTTTCCTCTTCCCTTTCCACACTGCTGCCTTGAATTTTTTCAGAGCCACTCTCTAGGCAGAAATTTCTGCCTTTTACTCCTGCTTTCAAGTTATAGTTCAGGGCTGAAGTCTGATCATGTTTGCATGGCTTTAAAAGAAAAGAGACAAAGCATCAGCTTACAGGCAATAATTAAAGCACTAAGTGCTGTAATGCAGCTGGTGCTAAGTTGCTTTTTGCATT
This sequence comes from Catharus ustulatus, assembly GCF_009819885.2. Lineage (NCBI taxonomy): Eukaryota > Metazoa > Chordata > Aves > Passeriformes > Turdidae > Catharus > Catharus ustulatus. The sequence continues at coordinate 118,413,604 of NC_046222.1, forward strand.
GTTGTTCATGAAAGTACTTGGAAATTCTAACAGGTAACTTTCAAATTACTATACAGAACGCTTTAAAAATTACTCTGCTGAGTTTCTGACCTTATTTCCTCTTTAAAGAACTTCTTGCATATGGATGTCCCAATGCAGGCGTTGCATTTATCGAGTCCCAGGAAAGTCCGGCCAAAACTGTAGCTGGGTTTGACGTGGGGCACAGACGGAGAAGCTGTTGCTGCTGAGGATGGGTTACAGCCCAGAGCCAAAACCAGGAGCAGCATCAATGGATCTGCAACTCTGGAGCAAAGGCAGCATATCCAGTGCCCCATCTACAGTAGTGGAGAGCTCTGCTTTTTGCAAGTTGTCCCTCTCTAGGATTTCAGTCTCTTTTTGATGACTTCAGCCTGCAGTGGTGAGCCCCGAAACACAGCGAGACCCTCTGGGTGCAGGAGACACTGCTGCAGTCCCCATCCTGCCAGCTGGTCACTGGCTCTATTGGCTTGAGGTTTGGGTGGGAAAGATATGCTGTAGGGTGGGGAGAAGGAAATACATGGAGGATGCAGATAACTTGGGTTGCCATGGTTATCTTTCCTCTCCTTGTTGCAGCTGCTTTGGCCCTGCTGACCCTCCCATCAGCCGACTTGGAAACAGCACGAAGAAGTGCTCATCTGCTCTTGCTGCAGACAAATGAAGGATATCCTGTCGCTGGAGAAAAGGGCATATGTGGGACACTTAGAAAAAATAATTTGTAAGGAGTAGCAGCATGGCAGAAATACACATTTTACCTGAAGCCAGACCTTTGGTGCTGCTTTATTCCTGGAGATTCGTGATGGTGCATGACATGACTTCTTGGATGCTCCTTGGCTCGGTTTGCCCTTCTTATAAAAGCACTGGAAAGGCTGTCAGGTGGAATCATCACTGTTCTGTTCCTTGAAAACAGCATTGTTTAGCAGTGATTTCACCACAATGTTTTGTGCCACAGAAAGCAGCATAGCCTGCAGCTTTCCCAAAATTCCCAGCTGATAGAGCAGCCTGACCTCTACACCCCCCCGGAAAATGAGGTGTTCAGCAAGACTTGTGTGCTTTGGAATGTCTTTTCTTGATGGTCCTGGCACTGGAAAGAAGCTAGAAAAAAGGATGGGGGCAAACTCAGGAGAATGTCATAGGTTCCAAATAGACTTAGAGATTAGTGCAATCACACCAAAAGCTGTTCTTTTCAGGACAAAGACTTGGAAATTATGGAAGCTGGTGGCTACCTATCCTGGCCTGGGTGCTGGGCCCAGGACTCTGCCAGGAGATGTGGCAGGCTGCTGCTCAGGGCCAGGAAAGCACACCTGGAAGGAGCAGGTGGTGCTCTGGCTGCAGGCAGCACGTGTTGCTGTGGTGGCACTGGGCTTGGTGCTCCTCTGTCCCCAGCTGTTGTGTTTTCATTGGCACAGGAGACTCTCCTGGGCAGATCTCACCATGGGAGCAGTGAGGAGCAGACTGAAGCTTTGGAGACTTCTTATTCCCCCAGCTGGAGTACTCACACCAAGTGGCCAAGCCATTGCCTAGCACATTTTTAATGGAAAAAAAGGTGCACTGAAGCCATCCTTGATTATCCCCTCTGGCATTTAACCTGGGACTAAGGGATGTGAGAGCCACAGGGGTGTGCATTGGGCTCTGTGATTGCTCCTCACTCTCTGAAGGGGCTGCTGGGTGATCCTTTCAGTGTAAGGCAGCTGTTTAAAGCACAGATCCTCATTAGCTGTGGCACCTGGGTCTCTCCTTGGCTCCACATTCTCATGGGAGGTTCCTTCACCTCCTGGTACATCCCTGTGCACAAAATAGAGATGGTGATGTTTAGGGTTTGTCTAGAGGGTTCAGCACTGACAGAGGAGGAGAAGAGAGGGAGATATGGAGATATAATGAGCCCTGCAGAAGCTGCAAAGCAGAGGGGCTGGGCAGGGCTAATACACCAACAAATCCATTCAGCACACAGCTCTGCATTGAGCCATCATTGCATTTGGCCTCATACTCCAATACAGAGCTCTTTGGAACATGTTGGTAGAAAGAGAGGGAACCAGAGCTAAACAATATTAGCTGTTTCCCACTTCCAGAAGTTTATTCCTGGCCTTTTCTATTGCTGGTACATTGTTCCTCTCCCCTCTGCAGGAATCAGCCCTGCCCACTGTTTCCTGCCAGTAGCTCTGCAAATTTGGCCATGCCCACGTTGCTCCCTGCCCAGCTCTTCCCTGGATGGTACCAAAATTACACACCAGCAATCTGTCTTTGTCTTCATTACGTAATACACAAACCACGTATCCTTCGGTTTCTTCACTAATTCAGTTGCCTTCCTTCTGTCTCACATCCTTCAATCCTGTGGAATTTTAAGAGCAGCCACAGCAGGCTCCCATCTCCCAGCCTGTGCTGCCCCATGGAAAGGGGACTTCAGCCTCTGGGGGTGGTAATTGAACTTTTCTCATGGCAAACCCCAGGGTCTGGCACAAAACCCAATTCATGGGCAGCAGGCTTTCTGTGCTGTTAATGATGCCTCGATGTCTGTGCTGTTCTTGCACTTTTGTGTCGTTCAGGCATCTGTAAAGCAATGTTTGTGTCTCCCTAGGAACAGCACATGTAAGTGTGATTTTGTGCAGTGTACCACACCTGCATTGTCTTGAAGTGTTATAAAAGCAACTTTTGATTCAAAGAATGGGAGCTGATCCATCAAGTTCAGCTCAAGCTTGCTGCTGGCAATTGCATTTACCCCAGGGTCTGAGCTCCCTCCTTCCCTCAAACATTTCTGCTCAGTCTGGGCAGTCCCTGAGCACAGAGGATGTGTGTAGGAAACACTCATTCATGCTCACAGCACTGAAAAACCAAAGCTTAAAAATGAGTAGATGTATACCTGAACTAGCAGAGAGGCAGGTGAGAAACCTCAGCTTGGTGAGTGTGTGGGAGGGGCTGCTCTTCTGAAAGCAGCCTCTCTTTTACTGAGGTCATTCAGCAGGTAATGTCACACCTGTATTTGGTTTCCTTTCCTTCTGGTGACCTGGCACAGAGCTATTGTGGTCATGGGGTGAGCAGCCAGGTCTGCAGAAGCCTTGTGGATCTTCTCTTGTGCCAGGATGTGGGATTTTCAGGGCAGGGATCACTGTGGTGGCTGCTGGAATGGAGGGCTGGCCCTAACCCAATGGGACCTTCACAAAACTTGTAACAAGAGACTCTTACACAACACCATTTACCATGTGAGAACATGGCCCTAACAGAAAAGCCCCATTAGTGTTCCAAAAGTTATAATTTCTAAAAATTTCTAAAAAGGATCAATATGAATATTCTGCCCTATCAAAGTCAGACCAGTTGCAGAAAAGCTTTTGGAGTGGTTTCTACCATCAGAGGTAGAAGTTTTTATCTAGCCTCTGTTCCCTGATCCCTCCTTTCCCCACATGCCATGAGGGTGTGGAAGCACACCTAGAAGTACAGCCCCACTTCTGGTCATCAACATGTGGGCAGTGGAGCTCCTGGGTCCCCAAAGCACCCCATCCCTGCAGGTTTGGGTGGGTATGGCTGGGATCTCCAGCTGCTCATCCAGGTGGGAGGGGGCTGCCCTCCCTTGCTGCTGGCTCTGGAGGAGATCAGGAGAACACAGGCTGATTTTTCCCAAGTATTCATGGGATGAATACACCATTTACTTCACCCACCTCCCAGTTTCCACCCAATCCATTGATGCAATCCAGCAGTTCCCCATTGCCTCTTTCCATTGCCCTCCTTCCCTGATGAGTGCCAGCTGCCCCAGGGTGGGTTTCATGTCAGCAGAGCCAGGCTCCCTCTCCCCATCTCATTGCTGCTGCTGGCTGGTTCACTTGAAGCAAAATAAACTTTGATCCATGCTCTGCATCAAACTGGGACACTGGAAATGACTTTGCAGAGCAGGAGATCTTTTAAATTAGTTAAAATTAATTAAATAGTTTGGGATAATCACTAATAAGCATTTCAAAACATGCCAGATGCAGAGGAGCAGAAGGTGCAGTGCTGCTGTCCCTCAGCTGACATTGCCAGGTCTTTGCTGTCATTGACCTGCTCACAGGGATTTTGCCGCTTGGCCAACCTAAACAGCAGGTTTTGGGTGTCACATCATCTCATCTTCCTCTTCAGCCCAGCTTTGCAAAAGAGCCTGCTCAGCAAGGATGGGGTTGCTGAGCAACAGGGTGGGTTGCAGGAGGGCTGCATCTCACTGCCACGCACAGAAAGGAAACAATAGACAGGAAAAATCAAAGTTCTGCTGGAAGAGGAGAGGCTCCTGCTCTTCCTGAGGCCCTCAGCAATCCCTGCCTGGGTCATGCTGCCTGCAGGGCCCGGAAAAGACCTTGGCTGCCACACAGAGCAGCTTCGCAGGACAGGGTGGAAATCAGCTCAGGGTGTGGTGCAACCATGATTATTCTTCACAGTGTTTTTCATTAATCACATCCAAGATAATTATTAAACTATTGCCAAATAATCAGTACAGACTTGGTGTCAAACTGCTTATCACTTCAATCCCAGTTCAGGCTGGATGTGTGGATTAATAGCTGGAGCAACTTGACACATTTTCAATTCTTTCAAAATGAAAAATGTGAATTCTCTTTGAATGCTACAACTCTCCCAGCACTTGGGAGGATGCGATCACTTCCTTTTCTCTGTTTTCCTCCCCAATGCATGATTATGAAAGAAACATCTGCTTTGAAGCGATCTGCAACAGAAAATTTTTGTTCCAGTTGGATTTTTAATGGACAACTTCTGTTAGAGTCTTGTTCTCCCCACTCTGTTTCTTTCCCTTTTTCTTTTGCTGAAAGATGAAGGAGAAAGGAAGAGGAGGAGCAAAAACTCAAGCAAACAAACCCCACTGCCCAGACTACAAATACAGACAGAAAAAGGGGCCACTGAGGTGTGGATGGTGTGAAACACCACAGGTGAGCTGGCAGAGAATGTTTGCACTTCCATTCTCTTTCAGAACATTTGATGTTGTGTGTGTATGGATTTTTCTACATTTTGAATCAATAAAAATACTAAAAGAGGGATACAAATTCGACTTTTTTTTCCCCTCACCAGGGAATAATTCCTATTGTTTGATAATCTTGGATGTAATTAATCTGTACCATTAATAATCTAGTTTATTAATTATATATAAAAAGAGGTATTATTCTGTATCTGTGGTATTTTTGGATTTTCCCTGACTCCATTTTTCTACTGCAGAAGAGGAAACCTGTTGTTCTGTGGGAAATCTTTACTTACTGGTAGGCAGCTGGAAGAAAAAGCCAGTGAGAAGAAAAGCCTGAGGCACTGCAGCCAACAGATAAGGCCAGTTCTAGTTTGTGAGAGGCTGAAATGTCAGGACAAAAGGCCACTGAATTCTATCAGCTGCTCTGGCGTTTGCAGCATTTATGGGAGACCATGCCAAGCAGCAAAATCTGTGGGAGAGGATCCTGGATTTTGGTGCATCAGTATCCACAGACAGAAAATGAGATGCAGGAATCTTGAACCTAAGGGAAGATGACAGTGAAAAGAAAATTGGCTGCACACCAGAACAACAGAACAGGGTGTGCTGGTCACTCCCTGCACAAAGCATGGGGGAAGGAGGTGAGGAAGGGAGCAAAGCTCCTCCTCAAGGAGCAGCTGTCCTTGCTGGTGACTTTGCATGGGCTCCTTGACCACTGGTACAACCAAGCAGCTCCTTAGGTCCAGTCTAAGTCCATGTGACTGCACCTTCAACACCACCAGCTGCCTCCTCACTCTTTTTTTTTTTTTTTTGGGTGATACTTCAACAAAGAAACAAAGCATCACTTCCTAGGCTAAATAAAAAAAAAAAAATTAAAAACCTCTTCCTATAGAAAAACAGAAATATTTTCACGTCATACAATTTTTCAGAGGGGAAAGATCTACCCACAATATTTTTCTTGGATATGTGCTATTGGCTTAGCAACCCAGCAGTTAAATGGATTAAAAATAATGCAGAATTTTTGGTGTTCAGATTTTTGGTCATCTTGTTCTGTGAGGCAGAAGTAGGACAACACATGGTCTTCCAAAATAAAAATGGCATGGCAGGGAGACCCTTTTGGAATAGATTGGGCAATGAACCAGAGCTGTTAAAAAACCAGCCTGCTTTTCTAAGACCAAAGTGAAATACTTTAAAAATATGGGTATGAAAAAATTCCTTCTGAATTAGTTACTAGGTAAATGAAAAATCTTTAAAAAAAAATGCCCTGAAAGAACAAAACACAACAGATATTTGATCCAGTGGCAGACTGCTAAGCCATAAATTTGTCAAACCACAACTTTCTTTCTAGATACCCACTGCTTGGACCCATTTGTTTTCTGTCCATCAGACTGGAATCTCTCTTCTAATCAGTGTGTGTCATTCCAGCTGTCTGCATGGAAGGAGAAATTGTTTGGGACAAAGATGTGGAGAGTGCTTTGAGTAACCTTGGGAGTGGTTCTGACCAATACCCAGCACTAGAACTGGGGAATTTCAGCGTGAATTTTAACAGTACAAGTGCACTTAAGGCAGTGACCTTTGTTTTTCCCATATACCAAAGGGAATACGTGCCCTATAGTTTTGGATGCTTTTGCAAGAATGCAGCTGACATTTTCAGGTGACAATTTTCCATATTCATAAATGTTTTTTGATATTCAGGCATTGATTCCTGTTCAGGTGGGATCAGAGCTGGTAAAGATCAGGTTCTGCTGTGTCCAGTGCAAATATGAAGAGGTTCTTTAAAACTGGCAAGTGTATTAATTAGAAGGAAAAATTAATCAAGGTGTGAAAAGTGTTGATTTTCTTTGTATTTTTTTTCATCTCTCCTAAAACCTTGGCTTCTATTCTGTTCTGGCTATAAATATGGTGTTTTAATATTTTGGTATCTAGATGTGTGACCTAGGCCACCTCCATTCTCTTTAGCCATTTTCTCCCACCAGCCTTCTCCTTGCATTTTAGAAGAAATAACAATCAATTGCAGGAGAGTGCTCAAAAGCCTCCCAGGTCTAAGTAGTTCACTATCTGGAAAACTTTTTCTACATGTAAGCATTGGTTCAGCAGTGTAAAACAGCAGAGCATAGCCATAAATTATATTTGTTTTGGCTTTTGGAGGACTCAGGTAGATGATTCAATGCTTTATTATATAGGGCTTTGCATTCTGGATCCAGATTTTTTAGGATAGGCACCAAAATCCCTGCTAATGAAGGAGGATAAGGGAATCAATTCCTTAAACACGAGTTAATCTCAGATGAGGCTCAGCCACGAACTCAAAGAAAAGCTGCACATCTCACCCTCCATGGTCAATCCCAGCCTGCCCAAACTCTGTAACACAGCCTGAAGTGCTCTGGCTCCACATTAAATTTCATGTTTTACCTAGCACCTCTGAAAGCTTGTGGCGTGTGCTCTAGCACACTGCCAGATCAGGAGGGGGAAAAAAGAAAGAAAAAGGAAAAAAGTATGCCAAAATTTGAGTTCCAATGTGTTTTTCCAAAAAGATACATATCTTCAAAGGAGAAATACTCCAGAAAACTCTAGAAAACATGGAAAGCCATAGGCAAGGAGTGCCATTTCTTTTTATCAAACTCCATTGCCACTTTATTATTTCTGCCTTTAACTTCCAGAGGGGACAATCATGCATGTCTCCCTCCCTCACATCACACACTTCTTTTTCTTTAGCATCCTCCAAGTAAATTGGAGATTACTTTGAAGATTTGTGTTAGGAAATGAAGTGCACACACAAACTCACATGCAAACACCTGCACTGGCTCCTGAAGGCATCTGTGCTGCTCCTCCTTGAATTTCCAGTGACTGTGTTTGTGTTCCTGGCAACAAATTAATCTGGAAGTGGAAAATCAAGAAAGGGTTAATTAAAAAAAAAAAAAAAAAGCAAACTTTGTCTTGTTTGCAGTGATTTTGCATCAGTTTCCATGGAAATGGAAGTAGAACAAGCCAAGAGCAGTGGTGTAGCCAACTTCAGCTGCTGGCTTCTAGTTCTTGCTCCTGTTTCCATGGAAATAGATGCCAAATCAGCAAAAAATAAGGTAACTTGTTTTAAGATAGTAGAGTTTTAAAAGCTTGTCCTTATTTAACCTCAGTCAGGAAGATAGCTGGTGAGGGGAGGCAGCCAGCAACTCAGTGAAAACTTTCAGAAGCTCTTTCAGCAGCTGACTGCTTGTTGAACTCTGTAGAGAGTGAATTCACAGGGCAGCCACCCATCTTCAGAAACATTCTGCAACTTTCCTGCCCGTTGTAAATAAAATACATTTTCCTCTTGGCAGGGACGGTCACAGCAGGCTGTGGGAGCCCAAGCTAACATCACTTTGCAGTGCAGCCATGCAAGTGCCTCCTTAGGCTGCCTTTGCCTCCCAGAGTTCAGGAGAGATGTGCTTTTCCCAGCTGCAATATGCAAACTATTCCCATTCCAAAAGCAAAACTTTCTGTTTCAACCTATGGGGGGAGAAGCAAAGGAGCGTTAGCTGGGGGAATTCCTGACTGTGTTTTACAACAAACACCCCACTTTCTTTTTTTCCTAATCCACCAAGGCAAAATTTCACTGAGATAAAAGAAGTTGGCCATAACCTTGCTTCTAGCAAAACGTGGATAGGAAAGCAGAACTGAATCCAACCAGAAAAAAAAAAAAAAATTTGCTGTAATTTCAAGAACTGAAATTTCATCCAAAGCTCATTTCATTAAAACAAACTTTAATAGAAGGCTATTTCAAGGTTGGCTTTTGATCCTTAGCTGTTGCTGTGATGGAGCTGTCTGTGGGGAAGAGTATTTCTTGGTGGGAAGTTGTGTGAGGACAAAGATTGAGAATCCCATCCTGGGCCCCATTGTTCTTTGAATTGCTCTTGATTTGGGATCGTTGCCAGCTATCCTCCACCTCGTTCTTTCCCCACAACCCCTTTGCTTTCATGCTCCTGAGGCATTTCTTTAAGGGTGCAAAGACACCCTTAGACAAGGGATTATATCACAGGCCACTTGTGCCCCCTTTTTTGGTAGCAGAATATATCTGGAAGCCATAAGTGTGGGTATATGTCTGAAAAAAAATTCTTGGCTGGCATTTGTGGTGAAGTAAATGCAATTCTAATGAGGCATTCCTTCATTTGCAGCATTACATTTTTGCTTTTAGGGACATAAAATCTGCTCTTGCAAGGGCACGTGCTTTGCTTCACACACGAAGAATATTCCCTTGGGCTGCTGGGTGAGTAAATAAATGAAAAGTGCAGGCCAACCTAATTATAAAGAAGTGAATCAGGTCTAGACTGGGGCCTCACAGTTGTTAATTTTAGGTATTACAAGGAATGTGCTCATTTTCTGACTTGTTTCTGTAGGTCTTCTTTGAAGAAAACCCAAGAAACATCAAGCCCTTCAAGAAATTGCCAAAAAAGATAGATTTTTTTTTTTTTTTTGCATAACGAACACTTAAACACATGGGAGGTTTTTTTCTTTTCTTTTTTGACAGCACACATTGTCTTAAAATTCATGGAATTTTCTCCAATTGCTCTATCAGACATTTATTGCTGCTATGATGTGATTTCTTTGAAGCTGTTTTTGAGCTGTTGGGGGGCAATCCAGGGCTGTGTTATTTATGATCCTCCATGATATTTCCCTTATATTTCCCCTGGAAAAGCTTTAGCCTTTTCTGTAATGGCAAAAAAATATCAGGGAAGCAATGGGAAACCAACTGACACATTTCATGGGGGGTGTGGGAGGTGGAGCTGAGAGCACCACTGCTCCCCAGGTGTTTGTAATTCAGCTCTCAGGGAACTTTTTGAACTCTGCATTACACAACAGTTCATCTAGGCTTGCAGCAGTGCTTCCAGGCCTCCAGGTCACAAATGTTATCCACTCCACTTCTCCATGGTTAAATCACACCAGGAGGAGAAATGGGATTTATCTACCAGCTCTTCTGCAAGCAGCTCAAAGCACCATGGCAGAACTCAAAGCATCATGAGAACAAGCTGGAGAAGAGCAAGCTGTGGAGCCAAAACCGAGATAAAGCAAAAAAAAAAAAATTAAAAAAAGAGAACAAGGTCTGACATGAGGTACATGTGGCAAAAAATTACATGGGTGCACTTTTCTGTGAGTTTCATCATGTTGGCAGATCCCTGGAGCATGCTGACAGCTCTGTCCTGGAAATCCAGCTCTTCCAGCCCACCCAGCCCTGCTGCTGGCCCTGCCCTGGTGTCCCCAGGAGGCTGTGCAGGTGGGCACAGAACAGGGTGTGGCAGGAGGAGTTCCGAGCAAGAACAGGCTGTGCTCTGCTGATCTGAGAAGTGTCTGCTCCCAGGGCACAGGCTGCTCCCATCCACAGGGGATGGCTCATGGGGAAGTGGAGCAGCAGCCTCCAGGTGCTTGCCACAGGTGCAGGGAGATGTCACACTGGGAAACTGCCTTCTCTGGGCTCTGTGAAAGTCACTGTACATGAAAACCTCCTCCCAGAGACAGCTGGCAGAGCTGGGTGGTGATTGAATGACTTTTAAAACCACAATCACTCCATTTCTGCTGGGTCCCTGTGCTGGGCAGGGGGAGGTGGCTAGACAGATTGTGGGGCTGGTGCTGCCTGCTGGGGCTGACACCTCAGGGTGCTCCTGGCCTGATCCCTGAGCTTGGCAAGATGTCCTTTCTTCCTGGCTCTGGTCTCAGGTTATCATCCATTTGTAATGGTTTTGAAAGCAAAACCAGGGAGAAACACCAAGTCAGAAATACAATTTAATAGGAAAAAAGAGAGAAATAAAATACATGTGATAGCACAAAAGAAAAACCACTGATAAAGTCAGAATCCAACCTGACACCCCGCTAGTTAGGGTGGTGATAGCAGTCCAGATGAAGTGCTCTTGTTGAAGCAGTGACACTGTAGAAAGGTCTGGTAGTTCTTGTCCTCTGGAAACCAGTGGGTAAAGGCTGTTTTGGTGTTCCAAATCTCAGGTTTTATTTAGATAGGAAAGGCTTGGCTCCTTCCCCTGGCTGGAGCATCTCCCAATGGGATGATGTAATTTTATCAGCCATGCACTCAATGGGCCATTAGCAGGAGATATCTCCCTGGAGGAAGGGTGGGTTGTGAAAAGATAAAGAACAATGCCCCACTTGGTTTTTAACAGATGGCCCATTAGCAGAGAATATCTCCCACGGAGATAAGGATCACTGCCCCACCTGGTTTCAGCAGATGGTGATAGAATACATACCCCTGGGCATATCTTTACATTGTATCCTAGGACACCATCTCGATTCCAGCTCCATCTGCGGGGTTCTCCTTGCTCTCCCAACTTTGTGGGGCAGGCCTGAGTGGATGGGTGTGACACCTTGATCCGTGAGAGCCCCTTCTGCAGCTGAGACATAGGGTTAGCAAAGAGCAAATGTGAGCAGCGAAGCAGCACAACTGCTTCTCTCCAGAGCTCAGTGTTGGCTGGGATGTGACCTTTGTCCAGCCATGTCACCAGGGCACTCTCAACTCTGGGAGTTTTCTCAGTGTCTGCAAAATTTCTTAGGTAGTTTGAAGTCTAATTTGTCCTTCAATGACAGAGTCATGTCATTTTTTTTTTTTCACCTCCTTCATCCATGACTAGATAAGGCTGCCTTGTGTATGGCTTGCATTATGTACCTGTACAGATTTCTTTATTTTATTTTATTGTTTGTACTAATGATTTTAATCATGGAGGTTTTTGCTTTGGAAATGGAAGGCCTGTAGCTTTCACAGCACAGATGGGAGATAAAAGCACTATAATCACAGAGTGCGATCAATGAGACTTTTTCCAGGAAGATGCTAAAGGCATTATTTGGCATTAACAAAGAAAGGGATAATTAGAAAATAGGCAGAGAAGCCTTTATTCCTGTAATTAATTTCAAAGTTGGAAGTTCCCTAGTGCTTTTCTGTTCAAAAGTGACAGCATATGAGCCATTGCAAAGGAGATGTGTATTAATCATAAATCAGAAACAGGGAGGAAATTGAAACCTGTGTTTCCACCGACTTTAAAAAGAAAGAAACTGCTGCCTGGAGTTAATGTGTATTCTGACTTTATGTGAGGGAAAAAACAATTATAGATAGTTATTGACACATTACATGAAAGGCAAGAGGCGGATGTAGCCAAACTTGGTTTCCTGGGAGATTGGACAGTCCTTTCCAGAGAAAAAAATAATACTCAGGAGTCACTTGGATAGCTTGAGGCTGTGCCTGTGTTTGAAGGTGCTTTTTTCTGCACTAATTTCCTACAATTGCTATCAGCCCCACTGATGGCCACAGTGAGGGAAGAATTGTTCAGCAAACTTCCTTTGCCTCCCTTTGTTTTAACACTGTCAAAACTGTTTCTGAATAAGTGGAGCTGCTTTAGGAATGCCAGCAGCCACAGTCTTGCTTACAGCCTTGCTCCCATCTGGATCTTCAGCTTTTTCACAGGCAAACTGAACATCTTCCCCCGGGGTAAGATTGAAAATTAGCAAGGGAAAAAGACATGCACAGCTTTCTCTATAGTTTTTTTTCCCTTCTGTCCCCTAGTCCATGGCTGTTGTCCCTATCATCACATCCACAGCTGTGACACGAATTGGTGCAAAGTGCCCAGCTGGTGAAGGCACCAGCCTTGCTACAAGGGGTGAAGTTGAGGAGCTCTAGCACTGGTGTTTTACTCAGAAACACTGGATCCCCTCAAGACAACTGACGTTGCACACAGAGCCACATATTTTTATTTTATTTTATTTTATTTTATTTTATTTTATTTTATTTTATTTTATTTTATTTTATTTTAATATGGACAGCTTTACAATTATTTTTTTTTATTTCAGTCTGGGTTGAACTGACATTGTTTGTGTCATGGCTGGCATGGCTGCTGATGACTAGTGTAGGTGAACAAAACACTCATGGTGCCTCCTCAGCCTACACACATTTGCAAGTTCCCATTTGTGTAATTTTGGGGTTGACTGCAGAACAATTGTTCAGTCACCTGCAATGCAGCATACATGTATTTTTATATACTACCATTCACATGGTAAAATTTTGCATGTGCACACACACTCACCCTCTCTTTGTAATGATTTTCTCACTTATTTGCTCATGAGGTTGGTTAGGTCCTTTGCTTACATTCTTCTCCAGCTTTCTCTAGTTCTAGACCTTCATGCTGGTGAACTTGGCATCTCACTTTACAAATGGATCAAAAAAATGGGTAAGGTAAGAGGATTACCTACAGATTCTATATGGCTTTAATTTTTCAGAGTTCGTTCAAGGACAATGCTTCTTTTAGGTCCCATTCCTAAAGTTTCTTTGCTTAAAGCAGAGAAATATGTACATAATCTTATCACAGAGCTGTACCCAGCATTTCACAATGTGCAGTTGGCATTTGCTGATGGCAGCACTGGTGGAGCTCTGTGTTTCCCAGTGCATGGAGAGAGTGTTTGAAACAACAGTTTTCTTTTCTATTACTTGCTAATTTCCATATTCTGTTCTCATTGCATGAGCTCCAACACTTCGCTCTCAAGCAAGTGATGCTATTTCAGTTCTCCTGGAAATACTTCTTACACATGCAGGAATAGAAAAAAAATGATCTGCATGTCCCTGGCAGAAATATCTTCTGAAACCGCTAATGATTTTCTTACCTCACAGCTATATCCACGGAATGTTCCTGCAGTTACCATTCCAAGTCACTGCAGTGATGGCTTAACTCAAGACAGACAAGCTGTTCTCCTTCCAATGAAATGATTTTCTCCTGATGTGCGTCCTTCAGTCCCATTTTTGAACATAACCTGGGAAAATCACCCCAATCATTGTCTTTGGCCAGTGATTGTTAAAGCAAGTCTTCTTTTTCTTTTATCCATTTATCTCTTCAGACAATAAAGTTTATTAACTTTGATAGAAAAAACTTTCGAGTTTTAATTGTGTGAATCATTTTAGAATGTAGCACTAATTACTTTTGATTTATAATTATAAATCAAGTTTGTAGAAAGGCATACATATGAATGGCAAATACCTGAAATATCTTAAGAAGGTACAGAATAAAACAAAGGAAAAAGGCTCCAAAATTACAGTATTCCAGAACATTTAGATTTTATACCAACACAGGCAAAAAGATTTGCTTAGAATACATCTTGAAGATGTGACAGGACACAATGTCACCCTCTTACAGCCCACGTAAAATATGATGCACTGCAGTCACTGCAAAACAAAAAACTTTGAAGACAACTTAGTAATACCTTGATTAATGCAAATTTTATGAAACATTCAAAAGGATATTAACATGTACTCAAATTTCATCCCTCGTTGGCAAATGTAAATGTAACATTTGGCTAAATAATTGTCAAAACTTCCACATTCAAAACCTTTTGGTAGCTGATTAGACTGCGGAATTAACTTTTGTGTAAATCTTCTTGAACCTTTTGATTAGCTTCCCAATTGTCACTGGGAATTTATAATAAAAATTACAGTACTAGGCTTAAAATTATTTGAACATCCCTAGAGCTAAGAGCCAACTAAATTGAAATCGCTTCAGTTATTGGAGTATTCCTGCTCTTTGCTCCTTTAGAAGAGAAAGCAACATTTTAGCTTGTCCTAGAAAGGAGTCCAGCTTGACTGCAGGCAATTCCAGCCTATGAAGAGACCCAAAATAGACACCTGGCTCATTCCCAAGCCATAGTTTCCAAGTGAACCAGCTCCCAGCTCAGCCTCAGTGATCTCTCACTCACACAGAGACAGACTCTGCAGCACCATTCATGCTCAGCAGTGTGTTAGTCCTCAATTAACAGCACAGGCTACACCCAGAATCAGGCATTTATTCTCTGTGAATAGGATTAACACAACCCAGATCTCCAAAATGGCCTTTCTTTGTGGAGACAGACCTCATTTCTCTAACCCCTTGAGTGTGGCTGTCCTATTTAGGCTCTGTTGGACTACTAAAAAATCCTCTCTCAGCCCAAGTCATCCCAGCACTGCCCTGGCCAGCAGCACAGGGAGATCTGTGTGGGATGCACAGTCCATGGGCTGTCCCAAGGTGCTCCCACCCCATGCAGAAGAGCTGACACATCTTCACCAACTATTGGCAAAGTATTTTGGACTTCCGAGCAAGAGAAAAAAAATTAATTTAAATTCATGGTTTTCTTTGCTGTGAAAGGGAAATTAGTTTCTTACCCACTCCTCCTTCCAGACCGGGATATGACTCAGATCCTGATAGTTTAAGGATGATCAGAACCGATACTGGATTCCTTTTGTGAGATGTGTCGTAGCTGTACTGAATGCTAAGGATAAAATTACCTTCTGCTGCAGTCTGCTGCTGCTGGAAAACAAGCAGGACTTCTTGCTGTAGCTGGAGGTAGATTGCTTTTCATCGGGACTTCAGTCAAATTCACAGTTTTATGACTTCCCACCTAATGCAGTCTTTATTGTAAAAACACCAAAAGGAACATTCTTGAGCTCCTTTGACAGTGCTGATAACGGGGGTTGTACATCATGGGCAATCCTTTCAGAGAGGTTTACATTTCTGCTCGGCTTCCCAGTGAAAAATGTCACAAGGAAACATGGGGCTGTTTGTGGTGCTAACAATGCATTTTTCAGAGGGTCTCTGGTTTCCTGTGGTGCCTCATCCTTGGGGCTGGCACACATCCTTTTCCTGAGCCCAAACCACCTGGCAGCTACAGCAGCAAGAATGAAAAGCAACAATCCACTTTCAACGGTGAATTCTCAACCTGTGCATGATTTGTTGTAACAATCCACCCCTTTGCTCTCCTGCAGGGATAAATTACAGGTGCCTGGACTATGCAGTAGAAGGAGAAAGATTTCATAATAACCTCATAGCTTATCCTCCAAAGCATGAAGGTTTATCCTCTATTTTGGAGCATGGGAACAACTAAAGCAATATTCTCCCCATCTAGGCTTATAATAATTTTGAAAGCCACAGTTTTATTTTCACTGTCATTTTGCCTTTAACTTAAATTAAACATACAAACATACATCTTATAGAAAAAAAAAATTAAAATAATAATTATTCATTTTCAGTACCTGGCTTAAAATACTTTGCAAGTTCACTGATTTTTCAGAAGGCTGGAACTGAACACCAGGTATCTCCTGAGGCATTTCAAATAGTATATCCCAAAGCAGAGCACTCACTAGTGTTGTTTGCTTTTGAAAATCTTGACTGTGGGTGACATTTCTGTTGGCTGGATCCCTTAACTCCAGGTAATGCACAGCAGAAATGAACTGCCCCTCTGTACACATGCTCATGCCTTTTAAAAATGATATTTTAAATGTAAATAACTCCCTGAATACTCGAGGTTCAATCAGCACATAGTCCTTATACGTAGGAAGCCTCAAGATGGCACTCTTGAACTGCAGAGTTTTTCAGGGAGGCTGATTATGAGTTTCTTGCAAGGGAGAAAAAAAAAGAGAAAGAAATGCAACGGTGAGTGTGAACCTGTGCAGGAATAACCAAAGGAAATATCAAATAGGACAGCAATATCTGCATGAAAACTTAGCAGAGTTCACAGGGCAAAATGTACTTGAAAGCACGGGTTATTATTAAAAATTAGGGTTGATAACCCCCCAAATTTGGAATATATCCACAGGTTTTTTAAGCTTCATCCAGTTTTTATCTTGCTGACCATCCCAAATTCACTACTTTCCTTTATCTCCCTGAAGGTATCATGAGTATCCTGGGGCTGGCTGAGGTGCTGCTCGTGTCTGGTGGCTGTGAGGGAGAACACACTTGTGCAGGATATTTTGTGCATAAGAGATGGTGAGCAGGAAAAAAAATTCGATGAAACTTTGCTCTACAGACCACAGGTGGAATTGTCTGATCTGTAGAGGTTGTGCCTCAGCTCCTCCTTCCGTGGCTGCCCTCCATGGAGCAGAGGCTGTGCTGCATCTGTCACAGGGACAGAGGGATGAGATCCTGAAGTCCCCAGCTTCAGAGAGAGGGGAAGGACACCTGCCTGCCCTTCATTTGGGTGCTGCAGAACACACCTACTCTTCAGGTATCATAGCATCATTCCCTGCAAGTGGGAATCCTGCATGTGGCTGTGCCAGCATTGCTGTGCCCTGGCTGCCAGGCAGTTCTGGAGCAGCTGGCTCCAACCAGGCACTGTGCTGGGTGGGAAAATGCTGGCAGCAGCAGGACATCAGCCCAGGACATGTCCCATGGTGAAAGAGGAGCTGGGATGGGGGGAATCAGCTCCCAGGCCTCCTAGAGCCTTTCTCTCCCTCTTCATCTTCCTCTTCCTCCATAAGGGGAATTTTTGTGGGAATCAGAATCACAGAATCACTGGGTTGGAAGAGACCTCCAAGATCATCAAGTCCAACCCATCCCTAACACCTCAACTAGACCATGGCACCCAGTGCCACATCCAGACTTTTTTAAACACATCCAGGGATGATGACTCCATCGTCTCCCTGGGCAGACCATTCCAATACTTCATTATTCTTTCAGTGAAAAACTTCTTCCTAATATCCAACCTGTATCTCCCTTGGCACAGCTTGAACTGCAGCCATGGGAGGGAGGATGAAGGCCATGGTGGACCTCTCCTGGCTTGGTGTTTTTCTCACCTTTGCCTTCCCTGTCCCAGCAGTTTTCCTCAGGTGCTGCTTCTCTCCCAGTTGAGCTTGGTGACAGTGTCCTGCAGGTCAGGGTGACAGCTGGCACCACCCCAGCCCAGCAGCCAGCCTGCCCTGCTCGCCACGCTGGAGCCACCAGGCAGGAGCCAGCTGTGCATTGCTCTTACGAAATCATCTGCTGACTCACCCTTCCCTTGCTTGCCTAAGTGAAATCATGCCTGCCTTTAAAAATCTCATTGCAGCATTACATGACACATTTATCCACTTCTTTCACTGTCACAAGCTGCTTCAGATAAGCAGCTGTGAGGTTTTCGGGAAAGATAATGCGGGTTTTTTTTCTTTGCTCCAGGGCCTCTGAAACAGGCATTACTTCTTCTCTGCTTGCTGATATAAATACAAATCTGTTGAATCCCTGAGGATGTTCTTGGAGATGCTGGGAACTTGCTTCCTCCATCACAACATGGACTCAGACAGATCTGTCTGGGCCAGGTTTGGTTTAGGGGCCAGCACTGTGGAGATTTTCAGCTGCAGTGCCAAGACTGGAGGCATTATTTACATCCATCTGTTTTACAGAGCCAGTGTCATGCATTGGATCCATGTCCATGCCCATGAGCTACCCAAAGCAAGAGCCTCATGAGTGATGGATTTTTGAGAAGGACAGACAGGTAAAAAATTAGTGGAATTTTGTTTCCATTGAGCCAAACCAGAAAAGTTTTTCTTGGTTTGTTAGGGGTTTTTTTCCCTCTTTTTACTACATTTTGATCCATATGAGTTTTGGGGTTGCTTCTGATTTCATTACTTTTTGATTCAATGTTGGTTTTGATTCTGATTTCACCCAACACTTTAAATTTTTTTTTGCTTTATAAAATAGTACATTCATTTTTAATTGAAAAAAACCTGTTGAAGGTTTTTTATGGCCATACCAGCCATACCTGTTGAAAATAAGTTGAAGGTTCTGATGGTTCCCAAATTTAACAACAAAAAAAAAGTTGCTTTTTCCGGGTAAAATATTTCAATCTGACTTTAAGGAAAATACTACCTAGCTTTTTTTTTCTCCTTAGAAATACCTACTTGCCAATCATGATAAATCTTATTTATTTCATTTTGAGATGATTATTAAAACAATATTGAAACCAAGCTTTGGTAAGTGACACACTACTGCACCTTGGTTTTTCAAACACAGCCATGCCATGGGGCAAGAAGACAGTTTAGGACTCAGTGTTGCATCTCTCCTTTTGAGGAGCTGTATTTTTTACTTTCCTATTGCTTTCTTCTGTCATTTAAATTGCTTTAAATGCATGGTCCTGTGACATCTCTATAATGTTTTCTACAGCTTAAGCAAATACCCAAAAGCACTACAAGCTGTGTAGAACTCTTGCAAATGTAAAATTCATCAGTTCAGAAAGGTGAAAATAAAGACATTTAACAGGCTAGCATGTGAAAAGCATCATTTTTCTATCACTCCTCTTACACTGGTCATTTTCAGACCTCAAGTATTTACATACTTCCCATTTATTTCTGATGTGACCAAATTCAAATGTTCTTTTTTTCACAGATAACACCACCTAAAAATGAAAACAGTCTTTGAGCTTTGTACTAGAATTTTTTACTTAGCTGCAAGATGGAAACGAATGCTCCCGTCTGTCTTAGGCTGGAATACTGATTTGCAGAACTTCTCACTGGAGGACATGGTAGATATTTTTAAATCATGCTTGCTCTTTAATGTGGAGAGCCATCTCTGGGAAAAGTTTGCAAGATCAGGCCCACGGTCATCATTTAGTCAAACTGCATAATTCTTAGGTCTTTTAATCTTTTCTCATAAATCAATCCTCCAATCCCCTTAGTCGTATTTGTTGCTCGTCTCTGAATTCCTTCCAATTTTGCAATTTACATTATAATTAGGGCTTAGTGAAACTGATGAGAAAGTGATTTTTGGGGCCAATTTTTATGCTGCTTGTAAATATTCAAAATCTGGCTTTCCACAGACTCACGAGGGCCCCCCGAACTGCGTGACAATGGCAGGGACCTGAGGAACTCCCACTCCTGGGGCTAGGACAGATGTTTTGCCAGATTCTCCCACTGTGGCTTGCCACTAATTAGTATTCATTATCCCATTGATTTCTGTGGGACTGGAACTGCCTACAGCACAACTCACAGTGAATAAGGAGGGAGGATCTGCCCCAGCCTGCACCCAGCATCGCTGAATCTCTCCCTGGTTTGACTCAGCAGGGCTCAGGCTGGGGCTGGGCAGGAGGGTTTCTGAAGGAATGCCTGTGCTGGTGGGTGACAGTGCTGGGCCAAACACATCTCCTGGGTGGGTTTTGGCTGCCATGCCATGCTCTGCAGGCAGCTGGGACAGATGGTGAAGTTAGAGCTTGCACCCTGTGACTGCTGTCCCTCCTGGCCCTTGCATCTGCCACAGCTCTGCTCACCTCTGCTCCGTGCAAGCACTGTCTGGAACAGTGCATGGGCAAATCCAGAGGCACTGAAGGTGGTTTGCTGATGAGAGACCTGAAGAAGGTGTGCAACTGGCAGAAGAGCAGCCACTGCCATCCCAGCCACCTCCCCTGCTGCTGCTGCCTGGCTGCAGGACACTTGCCCACAGCCAGAACTTGTCCCGGCACTCAGCAGATCCTTTGTGCTGGGGAGAGACCACAAAGACCTGATGGATTTAACCTTTCTCATCTACCACAGCCCACTGAAATGTGTGCTTGTCCATGCCTTGGATTTTAGCTTTTATATTTTTCAGAATCCCTGCTGCTTAGTGTGTAACTCTGCAAACTTCATATTAGGTGTTAGTAAGTTCTCTTCATAGGGTAGTGAGACAAAACAATTCCTTTCTAGCCAGAGAATCAAGGACAACTGGTACCCAAAAAAGCAGAAACAAAGTGAGGAAAAGGGGGCAAGTCAGGGGTCTGAGACTTCATAGCCTGGGGCTGTGGTTGGATAATTGACCCCAATATGTAGATGAACCAAAACTGATAAAAGTGTAAAACTCATGAGCAGGATCCACCTTGGATTTGATTTGGGTGTAGCCCCAGCCAGGCTCTTGCACTGCCCAAAGTGTATCCTTTCAATAAATTCCTATTTTATCCCTTTTGCTCTGTCTGGTCTCTGTTCCAGGTCAGCCTTTCCAGGCAACAGGGTGGCTCAGGGTAAGGCCATCTGTGAGCCTTTGAAGTAGCCTGTGCTGAAAGTCCTTGCTGTCCCTCTCAGATCAGCTGCCATTTATGCCTCTCAAGGACCCAAAATTACTTCCTCATACTCATTTGCAACCCAAATTTCTTGTTTTCTTATGTGATAGCTACGGTGAATTGGAAATCTGCTGCACTGGCAACAGGCTGAAGACTCCTGTGAGAGTCCTAGCTCAAATGCAAGGTAGAGGAAAACCATTAGAAAATAAAGAGCTGAACCCTTGCCCACCTGTTTTCTGCCCTTGGCCATACTATCCATACTGTCCTCATGGTTCTACCTCCTCTGAGTACACAAATGAGAAGCCACCAGTGCATATTTTGAGTCACAGTCACACAGGTCAACCAGAAACTTTAAATGGAGGCTATTCAGACCAGACCCTCAGGACAAATTTCTCCTGTATGCACCTTTGTAACCTCTTCCACCAAAACAATTTCTTATTCTCTATACAAGGTGCAGAAGCTTACAGAGATCCTCCCTCAACAGGGAAGGCATATGGAAAATGGCAGTTAAAATAATGACTGCAAAGTCAAAATTTCAGGGTTTTAAGTCCTTTAACAATTTTGTTTGACTGTCAGTAGAAAGGCTTGAATTCACAAAGCTGTTTGCCAGTGCTCTGATGAATTTAAACAGGTGGCTTAGGATGAAGAAAGCGTGAGCTGGCAAATCACTCACCTCTTTTGTTATTTTTTCCCAAGAATTAGTACTGGTACTTTCTGGGCTGAACCAAGGTACCATGTAAACAGCTGCAAAATTACTGGAAACAACTTTAGAAATAGCCCATATGTGCAGTTTGCTGTAGCTGTGCCTTTCTGCTGAGGGACTAACTTAATCTCTGGAAACTCTACTTTCATACAACAGCAACCCATACAAGGTTGCAGGTGCTGTGATGGGGAAGGAGAATCTCAAAAATGAGGAATTAAGGTAAACAAGGCAGAGATGAGTCTGCAGAAAAGCTGGGACCATAGCTCCATGAGATGTGAAATGTTCCTGAGGCTGATACTGAAAACTCAGTGTAAATCACTGTGGTGTTCCTGTAACAGAGGGAAAGGATAATGCCAGATATCCCCATTTCAATACCAGGCACATCTTTCCTGGCCCATGAATTAGTAACATTTAGAAAGAGCCATGATTTTTTTATTCTGCCACTTTCAGGGTCAGGAAGAGACTGAGCTCAAGAAGACTGAGGTGCACCTTGACATTCAGGAAGAGCAGATCTGTTGGTCAGAGCTGGGTCTTTCACAGGAATTTATGGATGAATACAGCTGAGCCTTATATCCCCTCTGGTTCCACCTCTCCAGGCAGAACTGTCTCTGTCACATCAGCCAGTCCACAGATCAGCTTAACTATAATATCAAACCAAAACTGGGAGATCTGAGCAGCTCAAACCATGATGTGACAATTTTTTATCAGATGAACATTCTGCTACAAATGATATGCCACATCAAATTCCCCCAGCTGGAAGCCCTGTTGGTGATATACAATATCTGAACGCACCAAATACTGACGCCTTTGAAATTATGACATGCTCTTGAGGAGTTCCTGGCCAGCAGCTCAAACCACAGAATCACAGAATGGCTGAGGTTGGAGGGGACATGGAGGTCATTTGGTCCAACCCCTCTGCTCAAGCAGGATCACTTAGAACCAGTTATTCAGGACCATGTCCAGGCAAATTTTTAATATCTCCAAGGATGGAGACTCCACAACATCCCTGGGAAACCTTGCCAGTGTTCTGTCACTCCCACAGTGAAGAATTGTTTCCTGGTGCTGAGGCAGAACCTTCTTTCAGTTTGTGCCACTGCCTCTGGTCCTGTCACTGGACATCACTGAGAAGAGTCTGGCCCTGTCCTCTTTTCACCCTCCCTTTGGGTATTTACATACATTGATGAGATCCCCTCTGAGCCTTCTCATCTCCAGGCTGAACAGTCCCATCTCTCTCAGTCTTTCCCTACAGAAGAAATACTCCAGTTCCTTAAACATCCTTGCCATGGCTTTTTGCTGGAGTCTCACAAAATACTGGTTCTGAGGAGAGTGGAAGGATCACCTCCCTCCACCTGCTGGCAGTGCTTTTTCCAGCCCAGGATACCTTTGGCTGCCTTTGCTGAAGGGTATGTGGCTGCCTTATCTTCAACTCACTCAGTGTTCACTGAGACCCCTGGGCTTTCTCTGTGAAGCTGCTCCAGCTACACTTCATGTCACTGACCCCATCCTTCAGAGTGTTCAGCAAAGTTTTAGTGCACCTTTCTGCTCATCCAGTCCATGCTTCATCAGCTTGACAATAAGGATCTTGGATGGGAAGGTCAAAAGCCTTACTGAAATCTGGGCAATGTCCCCTCACCTGCCAGGCCATCACACACATTTCAGCACAGAAGTTCAACCATACCTTCACCTTGGTGAAGCCACTCTCTGTGACTTTCTTGCCCTTTTTATGCCTGGAAATGGTGCATGGTATTAGCTGCCTTACCAAGGCTGGAGAGGCTGATTGACTGGAGTTCCCTGGGTCCCCCTACAGAAAAATAGCTGCTCAGATTTGTAGATAATCACCTTTCTTTAGGTTTAACTTTTTTTTAGGTGTTTCTAACTGTGTTCACTGAGAAGAGGAATTAGACTAAGTCCTGTCAACCAAACTAGTCCTGTGAGGTGTGTCTAGAACACAAGGCTCCTAAACAGGTACAGTCAACATCTTGGTACCTGGTGTAGCTTGCAGTTCAAACACAGAGCATGGAGAGTGGGGTGCAGGCAGAGATCAGTGAATTGAAGTGGTTTCCAAGAGGTAATGTTAGAGGGTTGGTGGAAAAGTTGCAGTGGGAGCTCAGGGACAGAGCTGAAATGCTGAAAACAAGAGCATTGGCACTGAGCAAAGACAATCTCTGTATTTTTTTTCTCCCTGTGTGGTAAGAAGACACCAATGCTGAAAAAGTTATCTCAAAGCCAGCTTTTCAAATGGGGAGCTTCACTAGAGGGCTAAGAGATCAAAAACTGCTTGCAGACTTTTGCATTCAACTACAAAAATTGGGAACTACCCTTGCTCTCTCAACCCTTTTCCCCCAAACTGAATTATTCCCAGGTATTTCACCACTTCTCACATTTTTTTTTTCTTTCTCATGGCAGATTGGTCTCTTCTACTCTTCAGGCAGAGCATTTATACCATGTCTTGTGGAGTCTTTCCACTGAGATGTGCTTGTCACAAACATCCTCACAGGTTAGGGAAAAAATAATCTGGAAGGAATTTTTAGAAGTTTTTAGACACCACTATTCAGAGGTAGGTTCTTTTCTCCACGTGCTGCTTAACTCTTGCAAGGTCAGATCACCCACGAGTCCAGATGTGCTGGCTCTGGCACTGACCAGTCCCTTCCCTGTCAGAGGATGGTGGGAGCAGCTTCCTCCTGCCCCAGGTCAGACTGAATTTAGGAAAATGTGGAGTTCAGAGCAGGTGAGGGGACCAGCATCTACTGCTGCTGTTGGAGAAGCCAGTGTTATTGAAATGGCAGATTAAAAGCAGGACTTTTTCTCTCTCTCATGCTGTCTTGTTTACTTCGAGTTCAAGCTCTGCTCTGTGGCTAATCAAGGGAGGGAGTAGCAGAGGGATCATCTGAACAAACAGAGCCCAGTGTTTGATTTGGATGGTGCCAGTGAAAATGCCTAATCTTGCTTTATGGCCAAGTGGCCAACCCCTACTGCCCAACCTTCTGTGCAGCACGGAGCAGCACAGAGCACTGGTGTGCTCAAAGCCAGGCAGAGCTGCCTTTGAGGAGAGCTCCAGTGGGGACAGGATGAGTGTGTGAGTGTTTGCCTGCAGGCAATGCGGGAACCAGCCTGGAAGGAGCTCCTGCAGCCCTGGAAGGAGCTCCTGCAGCGAACGGGGGAGTTTCTCTTCCTGGCAAAAAGTTTGGATTCTTCGCCAAAGCTTGTCACCACCTCCCAAAGCACCGGCCTGCTCTCTCTCCCATGCTGGTATTTGGCTCCTGCCTGCTTTCCTCAGCTGCTGAGAAGTTCCCCCTGGTTTTGGAGAAGGAGAGGAAGCCCTGGGCTGGGGCTTGGCGTCCTCCTGAGCTGGAAGGGAAGCAGCTCAGGTGTCCAGGGTGCTTTGGATCTGTCACACACTGTGCCACAAGGGTCCTCAGCTCCCATGGGAATGGGAACACCACCTTGGGTGTTCAAATCCATTTCCTTCTGGCCAGGGCTGGTGTCTGCTCTCAGCCAAGAGGAGCAGGAGCTGCAGAAGCTGAGGGTGATGGAAGAGCTCAGGGCAGTGCAGGCTGGAAATGCTGCTCAGCCCTTGGAGGCAGGGTCTGAGGGATGAGGGAGCCAGTCTGAGCTCTGCAAACAGGAGGGAACAACTTTTAATGTTTAAAATGTACTTAACCTTAGAAGTGTGTATTCTGAATTGTCCTGAGAACTGGATGGAGTTCTGGATGAGGTTTTTTTATTCTTTAAAGCAGGAGCTACCGTGAGGTAGGGTAAGTTATAAGTGTGTACACTCCTTTTCTTCCGAAAGGACCATACATGGCCTTAGAGAATTAATATAATTTTGTTATTAAATTAAGTATTCTTTCCTTTGAAATATGTTTTCCTAACCTCTATTCCCCCATCACATTAAGGCATTTATTTTAGCTACTTCAAAACTTATGTATGCATAGATATGGACATTTTTTCTCTCCTTTTTACCTTTTGTCATTTGGTAATACCAGACTTACTCTGAGTGAAATCCTCTGGGAGATATTCCAGAAGAAATGAAGGAGTTTCAATCAAACCAAAAAGTGAACACAAATCACATTTTGAACAGATTACAGTTGTCCAGTAGAAACAATGATTTCCCTCTCTGTGTGTATCTTGGAAAAACTGATCTGTGCTCTTCACGCAGGGATGTGATATCAGAAATTTGAAGTTACATAATCTGAGGATGGGGGTTTTTTTCCCTTTGTTTTGTGGAGGAGAGATATTCCTCATGGAAAATTTTCAGAGATGCGATCGATACACAGAATGAATTGTCTGCTGTTAGTTCCAAACTGCAAACCTGGAGACAGTCCATTTTTGTACTCCAGGGTGCCCTAACAAGCATCATGGCTGAATCATAATAAACATTTGATTTTCCTATCAAAAACACATGTACCCACACAAACAAACATATTTCACTCCAGTTTCAGTACCTTTGACAGCATAAAATTTAAATACCTGAGGCAATTTATAAAGCAGATATAATGCAAAATCCATAGCCAGATCACTAGAATTCAAACATCTAAGCCTTTAAGAAACAGAAAAAAAAGCCAAGCAACATGCAGTTGCATAAATGCTCCATTCTCTGCTTTCCTTATATTCAGAAAGAACTCATAAAAAAATCCCCTGCCATCTGCTATATCCCCACCTATAAGGCATACTTGCATATTCTTTTGATGTGCAGATCATTACTCGGGATTAAATTTTCATATATGCATGCCAATCTCTTCTTCCCATTCTGTTTCCAGTGCTCCTGCTTAGGTACCAGGTGTGCCCAGTTGGTGGAGGCCTGCTTTTGTGATGTTCAGTCTTGTGGGGATGGCAGTGGAAGGACTGGAAGAGCACTGTCTCCACTCACACCCACTCAAGGCTGGTGGAGATTATCGCTCCCCGCAAAAAGCTTGGCTGGAGCTGATCTGCCTGCCCAGAGCAAGAGCGAGGTGAGGAATCCTGGCTCCTGCTGCTCCCTTAGCAAAGCCTTGCTTCAGTTACTGTCCTAACCCCTTCTCTGTAAGAAATATGCATATAAATAAGTATACAGTAATTTCACGATTATAAGCCGCACCATTTTGACTAAAATTTTGGTCCGAAGTGCGGCTTATAATCAGATGCGGCTTATATATAGACAAAGAAGGAAAAGTTGCTGTTTTAGTTTGGAGGACAGGTGTCTGCTGAGAAAGGCAGGAGCTTCTCTTTGAAATGGAGAATGTAAACCCCCTCCCTCCAAATTATTATAATTTTGAAATCAAGGAGCTTTCAGGCAAAAATATGGGAATTAGGAATAACAGTTCTTTTCTAGGGAAATTAAAATAGAAATACAGTACTACAAAGAAACAAACCCCAAACCCTGACACAGTCAGAGTACAACCTGACACCCGTCAGGCAGGGTGTTGGCAGCAGTCCCATTCCATGGTGGCTGCATCCTCCTGCAGTGACAGATGTGGCTCAGTTGGAGCAGTGCTCCTGTACAAGGTGCAGTTTCCCTCCGGAGCTCCAGTGGTGATGTGGAGAAATCTGGTTTTCCTCTGGAGTCCAGTGGAGAAAGGGGCTCCCTTAGTGTCCCAAAACCTCTGTTTTTATCTTGGTAAGAAATGTTGGGCTCTTCCCCCTGGCTGGAGCAACTCCCAATGGGATGCAGTAATTTTATCAGTCCCACAGTGGGACTCAATGGCCATGAGCAGAAAATGACTGGCTGGAGGAAGGATGGGTTGTGAAAAGATAAAGAACAATGCCCTGCCTGGTTTCAATGGATGGCCCATTAGCAGAATATCTCCTGTGGAGATCAGGATCACTGCCCCCACCCTCAACAGATGGTGATAGAACAGATACCTTTTATCACACTCTGTATTGTAACGTGGGGTTTATAATCAGGTGCGGCTTATAATTGTGAAATTAATGCAGCACTAACTAGCTATTAGTTGGTGTTGAATCATACTAAATCATTTACCAAAGAAGTACAAGAAAAATTACTTCTATTATGGTGGAAACCTCCATTATTTAGACCAGCCTCAATTAAACCATCCTGCTGGCCAGGACTGTGTATTTCTCTGCTGTAAACACCACTCATAATTGCAGTCCTGTTTTGCCATGAGAACCTCTTCATTTTGATATTGTTAAAAAAGTTTTTATCCTGCAGATAGCGGGTACAGAAAACGGAGGACTGCAATCCATAGGGTACAACCACTGCTCGTTTCTAAATCTTACCTAGGAGGAAGCTTTTTGCTGAAATGTATCTGAAATCTGACATTTCAAAGCAGAGTCTTTTGTAAACTGGAGGGAGCTGAAGCTGTTAGACTTGCAATCTGGAAGCTGCTAAATCTACAGGGGATGTACTTCTCTGGTTTGCATTCCCAGATTTACAGACAGTCCTCAGAAAGAGAGCTGGATTGAACCACTGAGGGTGATGGCAGCAGCACCTGGAGATCCTCAGCACCAGCACAAGGTAATTGAAAGTCCTTGGGGTGCAGGTTAAGCAGATGAAAAGAGAAGAAAGGGTCATGTAGAGAAATTAAGCTTTTTCCTCAAGATGACACCAAACCTTGGTGGCAGAGCCAGGTTTTAATCCCAGGTTTTGTGATTTCTAGCCAGCGTCCAATGATGTGACCTGCTGCCTCCCAACACTTGTAGAATACATTTCTTTCTATACCTGCATCTCTGGCTCTGCCTATATAGACACATCTATGTTCAACATACAGACAGAATTCTCTGTATAGATGGATAATTCTCTCTTCATTTACTAATTTATCATACATACCACATTCCAAACAATGTAAATATTTAAAATACTTCATTTGAAATGCTATCTGTTTATTTTTCTCTTTTAGAAATATCCAGAATGTCACACACTTTTCCTTCCTGTTTTGGAATGGAATCCTTTCTTGCCTGTAGAGAAAGAAGCAGCGATATTGAAATTTCCACAAAGAGAGTTTGTCCCCTGAGTGTTCTTGCAGGCATTTGTGCTGAAGAGTTGTTAACACAAGCAGCATTTTACATGAAATATATTCCCATTGCTGCTTGATGCTGCAGCTCCCCATGTTTGCCAGCCCTCCAAAGAACCCAACAGCACAAATAAGAAAGCCAGGACTTAATATTTAGATTTTTTTTTTCTCAAGCAAATGTAATAACACTTCAAGCTTTTTCTTTTATATGCATAAAGATTTGCTTTGGGATCACTTTAAACAAATTTTTCAGTCCTGTATGGCCAGAGCAGTCTTTGCTTGCGGTGAGGACCCAGGCATGATGCTGACCCCTGTGCAAACCCACTCAAATACCTCACTGCAGGGTGAGCCACCATCCCAAAAGGAGCAGGAGGCTTTTTCATTGTGCCTGGCAGTCAGAAGCTCCCCTTCCAGGGACAGGGGCATCTGAGGCTGGGACATAATCCTTCACTGCCAGCGGAGTGCTTCCCAGGTGACCCCAGGTGTTATGTAAATGCTGAATTTTATTGCTGTGGGCACTGGAAGAGATTAACCACACCAGCTGGCAAGGGATTTGAAGTGAAGCCTCCTTCCCCACCTCTGATCTCAGATCAAAAGCCCCAGCCCTGCCTGCCACACCCTGCTCCTGCAGGAGGGCCATGCCAGGGGCACCCAGATGGCAGGGCCAGCACAGGGACAGCTCCCAGGGCACTGCCAGCTCTGCCTGACACCTGCTGTGGGTGAGGAGGAGGAATAGGAGAAGGAGGAGGTGGAGAGGGTGGGAAAAGGAGGGAAGAAGGACAGAAAACACCATCCCATGACATGCTTTGCACAGATGTTAAAACCCAGGAGCATCTTTACTAATTGCGGCAAACTTGGCAGAAATTAAGCCTAATGGGCCTCCTTTGTGTGATTGTGCCACTAAACACCAGATGCCCTAAAGGCACAATCTGACAAAGCTGTGGAAATCTTCAATGAAGTGTCTCTGATCCTTCAGAAAGGGAGAGGATGTCACAGGGCAGCCTCCCCAGAAGACATCCCTCTGGGGATAGAGGGATGGGGTGGGCATGGAGGTGCTGTAAAACCCAGCACCAAAACCAAATTTTATGACAGAGATGCTCTTGAGAGCGCATTTTCATGAAGTCATAATTTTGCTGGAGAAGTGGCAAAGCTCCAAATACTTCCTTCCTATTTTGCTCTCCCAGCACAGCACTTCTGTCCGCTGTCATGAAAGGAGCCGGATACGCTGCAAACGGCCTTGGAGCGCCATGGGATTTATCCAAGAGTGTTGTAAACCACATGGCCCTTCTCTCTCCAGCCTTATCTTTGAAATGTCTCAAGAGACATCTTATTTTTATGACTGCTCAAGGACTGTAAGCCCGAGGAGCTGCTTTTGGGAATGCATATGATCCCTGTCACATCAAATGACTGCATCGTAATGTCAGCGCTGTCTGTGCAACATAAAGTAGTGCTGAGTCCCAGCTCTCCATCTGCAGTTCCCCAAAATCCAGGATTTTGGGTCTGAGATTCCTGTTTCAGTGTTTTCAATAATTTAAGACTGTTTATTAGAAGGTCTAATGTGTGATTTTTTACTTCCATGTGTTCTGTGGTCAGGAAAACATAAAGAGGTTGCTCTTGAGAAATTTTTATCTGCATTTGTGGTTAATGTGCATGATTGCCTGAGGGAACAGCGTGGTATTGTGCCAATGATTCTTCTTGTTCCAAAGCACAGTAAAACTTTACAATTTTAAATCATTGGCACAATACCTTTTTAGGTTATGTCAGAAATACCAGCTATCGGTTTCAATAAAATGGCAGCATTTTGTTTTGATCTTTAAATTTATTGCTAGCATGAGAATAGTAATCTGCAATATACCTGCGGGTCAAAGTGAAGAAATTAACCTTGTTGGAATGAAACTTTAAGGGTTTTATGGTCTGTTTTAACATGCTACAAAAGAAGGATTTGAGGTTTTTAAAGGCACAATTTTCTGATGGACAAATTCCATGGGAAGATGTGTGACTAACATCAATTATCAGGACAAATCTGGGAATTTGAGGATGTTCATAATAAGAAAATAAGGAAATGTTGCTGCATATGTGAGTGTAAGTTTGAGAGCTTATGATAGAAATCCTGTCTTTCAGAAGATAAAATCAGAGGGTGTTTCTCCAGACTGGTTTTGTGAAGCTGACGTCTGATTCAGCCTCCTTGACCCCTCAATGGGCTTGAATGTGGTGGAGCACATCACCAAGTATAAGAGGAGGAAATAAATACTATTAGAAAAGACATATTCCTCTTTGGTGGTGTTCTCTGTCAGGCTTTTGAATTTGTCCTGGCTCTCCTTGACAAAGAATTAGCTGACAGAAATGATACTGCAATGTCAAGAGATAACTGGTTGAGCTCATTCTCCAAACTGCCTCACCTATTTCTCACTGTGAGCTTGGTTACTCATTTCAGACATTCATTTATTTCTGTTTCACAGACCTATATTTTGCTGCCATATGTCCCTGGAAACCTTGACGTCAGAGATGACTACTCTTGTACCTGAGTCCAAATGTTAGAGGTACATCAAATATGTCTCTAATGGTTGTTTTTTCCATGCTGCTACCCAGGGTTTTGGTCCCAAGCTGAAAGAAATATAATCTAGGAAAAGAGAGCCTCCTGGGAGGATGACTGGGTAACTTCACAGGAATACTTATTTTCTGGACTATGAAAACACATTGGTAGTGTAGGAGAAGCAGTAGGCTGAATGTCTGGGTTTTTTATATTAATGACTAAGTGTGCATCACGCCAAAGGTCACTCATCTCATGTCCCCACAGCTATGCAAGCCTAAGTCTGCCTGGTGGTGACACTTCTTGTTTGTCTCCATCATCTGAGCTTGTGACTGTGGTGGGAAGGCCTGGGCTCTATGATTTTATTCCTGCTGATGTAATTATTGCACAGCTAACAGTCATGGTTCCCCAGAGCCCGAGGAAATTGCAGTGGATGGGAGAAGAGGCTTCTAGAACAGTCAGCTCTGCAACCTGAGTGCTCTGCCTTTCTCACCAGCAGGCAGCAGGGTTTGAGTGAGCACATTTCTGGTGAAGGAGCAGGAGGATGTTGTGTCTGGGTTTGTAAAGAGCCTCAAGATTTAAGGCAAGACAGCAAAAGCTGAGTTCAAAACAAAACAAACTCTTGCAACAGTGTTAAAATAGTAAAATAAAAAGCTGGTCTTCATTGGAAACTTCCAGGTGCCCCCATGATCATGGGCACACCTGGCATCAGAATTCTATAATTTTTTATAAGTTTAACAAATGAGTGTATCTACCAAATACTGCTCAATTAGAAGAGCAGTTGGTTTAGGTAATTTTCCTCCCAGTTCTGCCCTATTGGAAATGGTCCAGGGGCTTCTTTGCCCCATTTCTTGTTGTGTCCTCTCAGATTCTGGTTGAAAAGAAAATGTCCTTTTGGAGGTTCTCTTCTTGAAAATAAGACTAAACAGTTTCAGGAATATGTTAGAAGGTTAGCTTATTATTCTAAAATATAAGAGAAAGGGTAGGAAAATATCAAGAGCTATATAACTATGTATTAACAGTCTACAAAGCTGCAAATACATGAAAAATGTATTAAAAGCTAAAATTTTAAGCATCACATTCACTGAAATTGTAATTTCAAAAAGGAATCCCACAGACACTGAGCCCCTCCAGACAGACCATGGCCAGGAAAAGACTTACAAAACCCCAATGTCCATATACTCAGAGAAATCTGTCTGTAGAACTTATAAGCAAGTAGGTTTATTAACAAGTTAGGTTTCCTTCTGTCTGGCAAACCAGCAGATGCCTGTTTGAATCTATCTGCAGTGTAAAGAAATGACAGCATAGAAGTGACACTATTTCATCCTGTGCCATGATGAAATCTGGCAAGAGGTCCCCATCCACCCAGATGTGAGAGCAGCTCCTCGTGCTCTGGGAGGTTGCACAGCCAGCAGCAGGGTCACTGCCCTGGGTCACCTGCAGGCAGGGACACAGCAGGGCCAGAGCTCAGGTCACTCTGTGCCACCACACAGCCAGTCAGGTCACAACCCGACCTCTGGGGCTGGAATTAAACCAGCCATGCTTTAAGGAACTGGGATGGGACAGTCCTGTTGCAGAATTGTGCCTGCCACAGTCAGAAGCAGGGAAGACTTATATTTCCCAAATCTAAAGAATCATCCTCTCCTTCCTGCCTTGGAAGCTGTTTCTTTGCAATGAATGCTGACTCAGCTGAACACCAAATAGCTGTGCTCTGCTTTCCACTGAAAGAGACTCTTAACAGCACAAACTTCCCCAGAAAATGTAATGTCTTCCCCAGAAAATCTGTGTTTTTCCTTTACAAAACTGTCACCTTCTTACACTGGTATTTCAGCACTTTTCTGACGCATAAGAAATACAATTTCTTACAGTCATAGCTGAGCATGGCCTGAGTCAGAGTCTGAGCACCTTGTCTGAATAGATATTTCTGTATCTTACTGTGGAGATACCACCATCCAAGTTTAAAGATGCACCTTATTTCCTTAAGTCTGGGAAGAGAAGTTATCCTGGAGTTAGGCACTTCCACTGAAATATCTGTATGGACAAATGAGACATGAGTGAACAATCCAGGATTTAAAAACAAATAATAGTCCATACTAAAACACCCATATTGCATCAATAATTGAATGAAAACCAGACTATAATCAAAATGTAAATTATTTTCCTTATTGTTTGAAAAAGTTTGCTTTCCATTTGAATCGTATGCTGTGATATATTTCATTGCTTTTTTTATTAAAAATGCGTTTATTGAAAGTATTTCTATAAGTCTCAGGAGACCTGGCAATCATTTTTATTGGATTGATCAGTTCCACTTGCATACAAATTGTTCTCTTTCAATTGACTGCTACAACACATCTTTTTTTATATAAACTGTCCTATTGATTCTGACATAAATAATGTACAGAGTACTTCAAATCATAAAAAAACATCAGTTTGGGGGATTCTCACCAGAATCTACTACACACAATGAGCACAAAACAAAAATGCAACAGTAAAGATCTGTGAAACCATTAGCTTTTAGAAACTTTTCCCTCCTGGTTTTGGCAGCTGCCATTTGTCTGTCAATTATATCCTTAATCTGCACACGTTGCACATGATTTAGCATTCATGAAACCTGAATGGGAGAAAAATCCCTTCAGCAGATCTAATGTATCTAATGAGAAAAAAGGAAAGAAGAAAATGGGGGGGGAAATTACAGTCAGCTGTTCTACTTTTGTTTTGTTTTATTTTAGGAGGGGGCTTTCTTACCTTATAGGTGTGGCTGCCTTTCTGCTCAAGGCACAGCTTCGTGTTCCCAATGAACATCTTTTCTTCCACAAACATACCTGCTGCTCTTGGGGTAGCTTGGCCAAACTGCATCTTATTTGGAAATCGTGTTTCTCAGCTGTGGGGTGGTCTGCCTCTCAATCTGCACTTCCTGCCCCCTCCTTTCTGAGTCACGATTGAAGGTTGGTCTCTATTTCTCTTTCCACTGAGACACCCCTTCCCTGTGTGACCTCACATTTCTATTCCAATGGCTATCTGGGGTTTAGGTTATTTACTTTTGGTTCTCCAAACCCCCACAGTTGAGAACACACTCTTATTTCCTTAGCTGCCAGTCAGGGCTCACTAAGAGGAGCTCAGGTGCAAGGCTGAGCTGGGATTTGCAGAAACAAGGGTGAATTGTGGGTCCAGTTTGGAATAGAAGCTATTGAAATGGAGGTGTAAGGATGAAAGTGTTTTCCAAGAGAGGACACATCCAGTCCATCTATGTCACAGGAGATAAAACTGCCATGTGTCTTGGTTTTCTTGAGCTTGTCTCATTTTCTGATTGGAAATACCACTCTTTCTGGACTGCTGAACATCAAGAAATTCAGGCCAAATGGGCATCTATTTTTCAGATTTTGTCTGGACAGAGTTTCTGGGCAGAGAAAAAAGGCACAGCTGCTAAATCTGAATCCTAGGCAGATGTTCTGCCCAAGCACAGTGAATCCAAGACACTGAAGATGGATAGAGGCCCATGAACAGTATCCTGCATGGACACATGCATTTCTGCTCAGGACATCTCTGGCAGGATTGTGGAAATGCCAGGAGGAGATGTTGCAACTGTGGGCACTACAAAATGTTGAAATAAAGATGGAAGAGCATTCACTGTGCTGCTCTCCAGCTAAATTAAGTCTTTGGTTTTGTGTTGACCTTGATTTCCTGCCTTGATTTTACACTGAAACCTGGGGCACACTGCTCAGATGTCCTTGCCCTGCCCTGGTGGTGCCTCCTGCTTGCTGTTGGTCAGCACCAGCTGTGGAGCACAACTTGGATGTGTCCACAGCTGTTACACAAGTGCATTTCTTGCACAAAATGGAAGGAAGTACAATGCCACAGGACATGGTAGGGTTTTGATTTTATTCTTTATTTTAAAAGCTATGTAAATCAACAGGGGGTGCCCATATTTCCTTAAGACTGCAGAGGAATGGCTGGCATTTGTTTTTTCCCAAGGGGCTGGGATTTTTCTTTTTTAGAAATCAAGAAAAAGGAAAAAAAATATAAAACAAATGTTCTCACCCATCTGTCAGCAGTCCATTAGCACACAAGTCCTTGGCAGTAGGGAGGAGAAGAGCTTTTACCAGGCTCTGGGGTGATGGTGGGGCAGGAGCAATGCTGGTTGGCTTGAGGCAGTGGAAATATGTCATGTCATGTTGGAGCTACTCCTCCAGCAGCAGCCACCTTGATGCCTCTTGTTCCTCCCTGCCTCCTACTGACTGAAATTTCTCTTTGCATACAATGCAGTGCTGTGGAGCAGGTGAGATTCCACATCTCCTGACAATATCTGGTTATCTCCAAAGAGAAAGCTGCTTTCCAAGAAAACCTCACCATGTGATCCTGAAATGCTTTGTGAACTTGCCTCGCTGATACTTTGCTTGTCTCACCAGAAATCTGTGATTATATCCTTGTTTGCTTTGAGCAGACTCAGGAGAAGCCAGGAAGCAGTGGGGCTGCCCTCTCCTCCCCTGGCCAGCTTGCCTCCCTAACATGTTTTAATAACATTTTAGATGCCCCTGTCCACACTGTGGAAAAATTCTGTGAAAAATGGAAAAGTATGATCAGCTCAAATTATGGTCTACAATGACAGGATGGGGAAAATGAAGCTGTTTTTTTTTCTATTTACATTGTGCTCCGTGGAGACAGCAAAGCTTTACCCAGGCTTGCTTGAATAATGAGCCACTAAACAGAGAGCTGCATATCACTTAACAAACAGCTCCTCACAGAATTCGTGTTAATTATGCCATTCCTTCTGATTAGATTCAGCTGATTTCTCACTCACTCTCACATGGCTCTGTGCTGCCTTGTGGGAACAGCAATGACACATCCATGCTGGTGCAGTCATTAGATAGCCTGAGAACTCACCATTCCTGGCATGGTCATTTGCTTGCAAGCTGACACCGCTGCCATGCAGGGAAGGGTTGGGCTCCTGGAAAAGTTGTGGCCCATCCGAGGAGCAGATTGTCCAGAGAGAATGGGCAGAGGGTGAGATCTGCTTCCCAAAGATGTGCACAACCCCCCAGAGCTGGGCTGTGGCTGTGAAACTTTATTCTCATTACAGATTTGATGATGTGAACATTGTCAGAGCTTTCTCAGCTTTTTATTTTTCACTTTTTGTCTGCAACTGGGCAGGTGACAGATTCCATGTGGCTGAATGGCCATAATCCTGCAGGAAGAAGGAAGCAGGGAACACTTTTTCCTGGGAATTCAGGCATGGTGACAGGGAGCCCTGCTGATTCAGGCAACAGAATAGAAAGAGAGTTTTAATAGCAAGAAAATGAAATTAAATATTCAAAGGTAGAGTGTTGGATTGGTACCTCCTTCACCTTTTTGCCCAGTAGTTCTGTTTTATATGGCTT
Source organism: Catharus ustulatus (assembly GCF_009819885.2). Taxonomy (NCBI): domain Eukaryota; kingdom Metazoa; phylum Chordata; class Aves; order Passeriformes; family Turdidae; genus Catharus; species Catharus ustulatus. The sequence continues at coordinate 118,449,857 of NC_046222.1, forward strand.
ATGTTTATTATTGTCCCCAAAGTGGTAATGGGAAGGGAAGGGAAGGGAAGGGAAGGGAAGGGAAGGGAAGGGAAGGGAACCCACTGCTTGGAGCTCACTGTGGAGGTGCTGTCCTGCTGGTGAAAATCCAAAAGCTGTCCTGCTGTCTCTGTCTGGGAAGCAGCACAGCTGCATCATTGCTGTCCTGCTGGTGAAAATCTAAAAGCTTGAGCTTGGTGGCTTGCCCAGGTGGGGTTAAAGCTGTTTGACTTGCACCAGTGCGAGCTCAGGGCCCGCTGAATCACACTGAATTGCAAAGTAAAGACAATTCCAAGAGTTTTGTCTCCTCTGACAATGAAGGTTTCACTGGTTACCTCTTCTGAGCCTTTCCTGGTGGGCTCCCACCTTGCTGCAGAGGAGCAGGAGGGCAGAGCTCAGCTGTGCAGTGTGTTCTGCCAGAGTTCTTTAACTCCCCTGCCCTGCCAGGGAGGGATGGTGCTTCGTTTAGAGATCTTCCAGGCCTGGGGCTGGGCACCATGCTGTATTTTCTGTATCTCTGCTTTCAAATAAATTAGTTTGGCATAGCTGAGAAAAGAAAATAGTGGTAACATTTCACTTTGGTAGCTTTTAATAGCAGTTCTTTTGTGCAGGCAAGCAAGTACTGATTTCATCCTCTGCCTGTGTACCAACATTTGTCCCTGGAACACTTCAGCTACAGCCCCAGAAATGGTTTTCTGCATTAACCAAGGCCCACAAGTGCAGTTGGGAGCCTCTGCTTCACAACACTGCTAAAATTACAAACGTTTGTGGTGCATACGTACTTTGTTTATAATCTCATCACTTCGTATATGGCTTCCATTGCAAACTGTGGGATACATCATTCTGTCTCTTACAGTGTAGAAATAGTGTATAAAAATCAGATTGAGCCCTTTATTTATAGTTGTCAAGAACCAGATGACAGAAAACATCTTCTGCCTGGAGAATGATTACTGCTGGTGCTTCCTGGGTACCCTCTTCATCAAACAGTGGGAATGTTTCTTGTCTTTAGCATCACATCTGCAAAGCTAGAGCCAAGAAAATGTCAATAACTCCTTTATTATGAATCCCTGCTTTCAAGGATTAATAATTTCACACTTACTCACACACAGGCAAAAGCATCGGAAACTGAAATTTGGCACAAACATTTGTAATCCAAGAGCAAAGCTTAATTCTGCAAAACGATCTCTGCAGTTTTAAGTCTGAGAGAATTCTCAAGGTGCCTGCATTTTATTTTTTTTCTTTGAGTCAGTTGTTTGGAAATGATACAATCTCACTTGCTATCTGGCAAGAACTCATTTGTATGCCTGAAGCTCTCAGTAGGGAAAAAATTGTGGTTTACTTTGTCATGCTTTCTTGCTTTTCTAATGGAGTTTTCTCTAGATGCCAAGGAAAGGGAGATGGTGAAGTCCAATTGGTACAGTGGAATGCCTCCCTCCTTTCTAAATTTCTCCATTAAATATTCCAGCCATCCCCCATTATATATGTAGCTGACTAATGTGTGTAAAGAATATTATGCAGGAAAATGTAATTGCATGAAGAAACCAAAACCCCAAGTATGTCCCCAAGCATTGGAATAAAGGAAGTCTAGTTTACTGTGGGTTTTGTTTGAGTTTGATCAACCTCAGTTTTGCTAAGATATGAACTGTAACTGAAGCTTTCCCTTACAGACAGTAATTTATAGTCTCTCAATTTATAGTCTCTCTTAGCCGTTCTCTCCTTCTTGACCTTTCCTTTCTCCCATGTAGATTTTAATTAGCTTTTTCTCTCTCTGTTTCAATGAATTTGGCTGAAGTTTGTATCCTTGACAACTTTTCCCATCTTCCTGATAGATTTTTTTTCTTTTAAATTAGTGAACAGGTTCAAAAAGTATTGCCAGGTCTCGTAGTTGCACGTAATTAAAATACATGTACACTGAAAATAGACAAACTTCATTAGCTTGGAAAAGCAGGTTTAAAAAAGCCCTCTGGCTCTCTCAGCTTTTTGTGTGACATTATCTCAGTTGTCCAAGAATGACTAATAATCTAAGAATCTGCAGTTATGGTGTGAATTTCTCATCAGTCATTGCCCAATGATCTTTGGGCACCTTTGTAAAATGTAAATAAACCAGAAGTGCCAAACATAAGGCAACATGCCCAGTTTGATTTTATTATGCAACTGGCAAGTTGCTAAATTACAGAAGTGTTGGTGAAGAAAATGTGAACAGATGTTTTTTTCTGGTGATGCACAATTTCATGTTAAAATCCAGGATTTGGTAGCATTCAGAACACCCACACTGTTGTTGTTGATGACAAGGGAATACAGTCCAGTTTAGCTTCTTCCAGAGACCTGACATCCCTCCTTTGCATTTCTGGACTGCTGGCTTAAATAATTCACTCATTCCGAAACCATGCACTTGCTTCCTCCCTCAGTCACCAATCCAAA